>NC_079333.1:70450820-70751614 GCF_029582105.1 Oenanthe melanoleuca | reverse complement strand
TTGAGCTGAACTGTGACAATGATTCACTGTCAGTATCAAAGAGACCTTTGAGAAGCAGTAGAGTCTCCTGCTAGGGTGGAATATCAGATCCTGCAACTTGCAAGTTTGAACACTACACACCAGCTATTGCAGAATCAAAAGCAAAACACTCTTCCCCTCAGTTCTGTTATCACAGCTGTCCTCCAGTCTCTGGAGGCATACCTCTAGTTTTAAAGACAAAAAGGTTAATCATAAAATAATAATCTTCCACCATTATCAGTAGGAGAGCTTGGGTTTATGGGCTTATCACTAGTCCTAAGAAGAACATAGTTTTATCTGAAATTTTCAGTGCTAATGAAATATGTGACTGAGAGTAACACAATTTGAGCACCAAGATTCAAATGCATATGAGACCGTATTTACTGCAATTAAAAAGTGTAAGGCTCTGTGCATCACCTTCTGAAATTTTAATCAATTCAGAGACCTACTTTTAATCAATTTAGAGACTTACATTTAAGGGGTTGATTTTACTGTAGCTGATAGTTATAAAGAAACAGTCCTTATTTGCCTGTTTTCAACTAAGGAAAACTAACATATATGGTTTATATAAGGTTTTTTGATAATAAAATTTATTTCCAATCTTTTCTTGACCTTAAGAAATACAGTGTCCATGTACTCAGAAAGAACAAAAAGTGAGCAACAGTCATCAAAATAAATCTGGGAAACAGTTCTGGATAAAAATATGAAAAAATATTTTGGAAAATAAGTTAAAGGAGAAAGAAGGGATGTAGTTTTATTGATAAGTCAAAGGAGAAAATAAGAAAAGGAGCTAAAGGCATATAGGATATATTCTATGTGTTTGACAAAAAATGGGCCTGGTAAATCATTCCAATTTAATTGTCTTAAAGAACAGAGATTTTTACTGATAAAAAAAATAGAATCTTGATTTTATTATATGATGATACTGCTGTTATAAAATTGCACTTTGCACAAGATTTTCAGATGACAAATCAAGCAAACTAATTTCTGTAGAATGGGACCTTAAACACTACAGTTGGAAAAACTTTTCCTATTTCTTTGTCTTTGCAGAGAAAGTGTCTTATGAAAATATGCCACTGAAAAGGGGTCTATGTACCTGCCAGTAGAATTCTGCTATGGTATATTTTTTTCCAAGGGTCACATGTAACTTCTCACTTTCTTTTTTTTTTTCAAGGGGTGTTATAACTCACGTGAAAAAAAAAATTTGGTTTTTGTTTTGCTTTCATTGTGAAGTCATAGAGTACTTCGGTATCCATGTCTTGACAGAATTTGAATAGCTAAACCAGTTCAATCATTAAAGTCACAATCTTGTGATTGTAAAAAATCACAAGGTAAATGCTTAATGTTTAAAAACTTTCAGTAGAGTCTGAAGTTCAAAATTTGCTCAAACCAAGCCATAACATTTTAGTCAATTCATCATTGTCATGACCTGACAAGCCATTTCACTGAGTCTATAAAACAGATATTGCAATAGAAAGTGAGCTTTTGGTAATTTTTGCTTCATCTTCTCAGTTAATATTCTTGATTTTCTGTGAACATAATCTCCAGCACACATAAATGCAGCAGCACTTGATTGCTGGTGGTTTTAGTTGCAGCTGAATCTCAAAGGAATTCTTCAAAAGTTACTTCTATTTTTCCTCTTTCTGTGATGTGTGAACAAATATTGATTTGTAAAGTTAATTTACATGTAGACTTAGGAACCTAAATACCCCTTGGTTCTGTTTCCAGGAGTCTTGCCTAGATCTTGAGAAAGCTGTCTTTATCTTGTTTCAATACCTATGCTTGGAAGAACTATGATCTAAGAATACACTAAATTCTTTCTCACATAAAGTCTGTTATGTTCTAGAATTCGTGGGAGGCCAGTTGTCCTCTGCATGACACTTTTAAGTTTTTTCAGACTACACTTTGGTTGTGGTGATAGTGATCTTTTTGTATAGGAAATGTACAGTAACATGTTGTCCTGAGATCAGGATAGTGTTTATAGGTTTTAAACATGAATCTCCTACATCTCAGGACAATAGAATTTCATTAAAAATAATCATTTGAATAAATGGATGTGCAAACCCAGTCACTGAGCAATCAAGTATCCAAGAGTATCTGAGACCAGAAATAAACCAGGAAAGGGGGACCTTTTTTCTCAAGTGCAGCAAAATTTTAATGATGTAATAATTTAAACAAAAAAAAAAAAAAAAAAGTTTAGAGTATGCTTATAAATTACTCACGAAGCTCTGGCTAAGGCACTCACATGCAAAAGGACAGCTCTGGCTCTCTTTTTGGTTTTTTTATGCTTATTATGGTCTAATAAATAATAGATGCTCAAGATGCAATTATTTGCCTTTCCTTATCCTGTAAGGACACTCAAAGCTTTCATGCAAGTATTTTTTATAAGTTTTCCAGGTCCAAATTAGAGTTTCCAATTTAATTAAGAATATTTGTTTTCTGATACTGAATGCATATGACAAGGTGTACCTTCTTTTTTCTTTTTCCTGTTTTAAAGACAAAGTTGGAATGAAGACTGGTTTAGGGGTTTTTTAATTGTCATCAGTCATTGAGGTAAAGAGTAGGAAAGTAGCTTATATGAGAAGACAGGTAATATTTTACAACTGTACTGCAAGTTTGCTAAATTAATACACTTAATAAGACAGGAATTGTTTCAGCTTCTGATCGTGACTCTTGGGACCAATTATCCAACTAGAATAAATCGATAGCTTCCATGAAGGAAAAGATTTTTGGTGTACTTTTTTTCACTAGGGATGGAAAGCAGCTATATTTCTCCTACATTGGGAGGAAGGTAATGACTGACAGTACACAGCTTGAATATCTCTAGGGTAGGGACTCTTTGGAAGCTTTGGTGTGTTTTTTTTCACTGTATTGAGGATACTTGCAGCCTGACTCTTGATCAGGGTTTCTTGCTGGATATAAGACATAATAATAGAATAAATGCTTTCAATCTTTGCTAAACTACTAATCTGTGTGAGAGAGATGCAGTGAAACCTGAATTAATGAATGTTGAAACTGTTTTGGAGTTAAGAAAATAATGGAAATTATGAACAGACTCAAGGAGTGAGGAGATAGTTTAAGAATTTAGAAAAGAGAAGTAATTCAGCTTAGGAAACAGAGGAAAAGATTATGTTGCCAAAGAGATACAGGAATCATCTTTAATACTAATACTAAAATAACAGCTTTGCATTTTGATGCATTTGCATGTGGAACCCAAAGCTCATTCTGCATGTTTTTTAAATGAAAAAAATTGCTAGAGAAATTCTATTTTTATCAAAAGTCCTTCATGTAGGCTTTTCATACAATATATAGTTGACAAATATTCAGATTATATTTACACATCTCATTTTTAAAAAAATATATAATTTTTTAAATTTTAATGCCTATTTTCATTTCATGCTTTATTTTGTATTATGACTTACTGCACAAAGTAATAAACAGAAACTGAATAAATATCTTCCAATTAACAAAGTGACAAAAAAATCTCTAAAAATAGAAATTTTCTACAAATTTTGACCATGTGAAAGGCTTTACAGACTGATATTTCTAATATCTCGGAACCCATTGCAAATTTTCTGGGCAATGGGGGGATTGTCAGAGTTTTCTTTAAAAAAATTACTTATAGAAAAAAAAGGTATAATGTTTTTCTACTCACAGTTAAAAAATGTTTTTAAATAATAGAATCTGGTTTTTGACATTTAGAGACTGAACTGATTAGCAAGGTGAAAGACAAAAGAAAAAGAAAAGGGAATAAGATTACTTGATCTAACCACAAACCACTGGCAAACAGTTACCAGGCATTTCTGGAGTAGTGAATTCAAGGTGCTGGACACAATATTAACTTGTTCTAAAAACATGTTAAACATTTTTTATTAACATTTGATTAATTTTTAATATTAAATATCCCTGAATCAAATAGACATGAACTACGGTTGTTATGCCAATCCATTTTTAATTTAGCTTGGAAAGATTGAACATTCATTATTAATACATATTTAAAAGCTAAATGGTAGTTGAAGCCAGGTAAATTCAGGGACTATGTCAGATCACCAATGTTAATTATGCACACACAGTAAAAATAGGTGATATCGTTTCATATGTCAAAAAAGAATTATTTCATATTGGTCCATTATGAAAGTTACTTTCATATCCAAGTGTCTTGTAACACCATTTCATTTAAAATAAAATTATATTTCATATATCTAAGCCATCCACCTTTGAAGATCCTTGTTTATTTCATGACAACCTGGAAATATCTCAGTAATTTTAATCGGCCTCCATTGATAATTAATATAAGGCGGGTCTAAGACTTTTATTAATTGCCACATTGATATTTTAAACATTCAGTTTCAAGTCTTTTTAAAAAATAATGAATTACTTTTCCTTTGCTGACAATACTACCTGTTAACAATAATTAAAAAGTGAGTAGAAACAGAAAGTGGTGAACACTATTCTAAATATTTGTGGTTTATATCAAATTTCTGAATCTAACCTCATCCTGAATATCACGTCTAAATTATTAACTGCATATGCCAAAGTATAATTTAATTTTTCTTTAGTGACTAGCCTTAAACATTATTCTTCAAGTGTATTTTAAATATTTTAGGAAAGAGAATAAAACTTTCATCGAACAAGTCCTTCTGCCTCAGGATAAGTTTTCTTTCTCTGATTAATGCAATAGTTTTTTTATGTGACATTTCTAAGAAATACCTTTGTCCTGACCACTTAGGAGCATCACCACAGACTTTTTGTTATTTAGACTGTTTGAAAAATACCTTTCTTCCCCCAGCTGATCTTTATTCAAATATATTTTTTTTTCTTTCTCTGAGTTTAAATTGTTCAACTCATTGCTGGGGACAAAAAAATATGCAGAAAATGACTAGAAATATTCAAGGAAGACTAAACCAATAAAGGCTGGTATATTAAAACATACAGATGTAAAATATCTTAAGAAGTTCATTAATGAAGTGAGAAGAGGATCCTGGAAATCCTGAGGAAAGAATTACGATACATTTGTTGTGGTTTTCTACATTTCCTCCAATTATTTCATACCATCAGAGTCAGAATATTTGGTATGCAAACTTTGTTTACTAGTGTTGGGATTATATATACTAATAAATATACATAGTTCAAGAAACATATTAGGAATAAAGGAGACAACCTGCCAAGTCCAAAAGTTAATTTAGTATAATGTCCTGACACGGTTATAGCACCAGTAACTCCAACTGATATCCAGGAACAAATATATTTGCTTTGTAATTTCTTGCTTTGCTGAAAGTACTAAACGAAATCAGTTAATAGCACTCTCTTTGATTATTTTAATAACTACCAAATATATAAAGCAAGAAAAAATCACATGAAATTTATATTAGAGTTCTGTTTTTTCAGGAAAACAGCAAAAACCTTTCATGGAAGGCCTGTCTCAGAAGGCAGGAAAACAGGCTAGTCCTACCCAGACTAATGAAGGCTGTGTGTATATATACAGACTAGGTTTATTCTTCATCCCACAAATTCAGCCTAAGACAATGTCTCTTAGAGAGAAACCTATATTTGCCTGTGAAGAGTAACTTGGGAGACTGAATAAATTTCTCTACCTATGAATAAATGAGAGTTCTGAAGTGAAAGGAGAAAACATGCTGAAATAAGATAAATTTTATCTTTCAGAGATAAAATTTTGGGCTCAAATTTTGTAAAATTTGAAATACTCTTGTAGCATCCAAATCTCCAAATTAATCTACTTTATCATATCCCTACAAACAAGTAATCTGTGTAGACTAGCCCCGAGGCACCATTTAGCTGGCAAAATTATTGCCTGAGGAGTAACTTTATTTTAATATTGCAGTCTTTTGATGTTTTTACTTAGCCTTGTAAGTTCACAAAAATCCATAAATGTCTAAATTACTTTTCTCATAATATGACAATTTGCTCAGATGGACGAGCTTCCACCTGAAAAATCAGAGTCACAGAACCAAAGAATCATACAATATCTTGAGTTTCTCTGCAGGGCCTGCCTGCCTTCCAGGGATTAAAGAGCTCCTCCCAATTTTTATCATCTGCAAACTGCATCCACCTCATTTATGAAGATACTTAAGAACACAGGGCCAAGGATGGGTCCCTGCAGAACCCACTAGTGATGGGTCACCAGTCTAAGGTCACCCTGTTCACTAAAACTCCAACCCATGAGCCACTTGCTCACCCATCACACAATGTGTTTATCCAGCTGTGGGCTGGACATTTTTCCAGGATTCTGTGAAAGACAGTATTGAATGTTTTACTGAAATCCAGCAAGATTATATGAACTGATACATCACTGATAAGGAATATTATAGAAAAAAGAATAAAGCAAATTTTTAATGAGTACTGCTTAAGCCTTGTTGAATTGAGAGGAAGGAAAAAAAAAGAAACTAAATTTGAACCGGGAGAAAAATACTACACTTTAAAGAAGCATTAGCTGATGTGTCTTGATATTTTGTCTAAAAAAATAAGTAAATAAATATAAAGGACAATAATTTAGTACCATATTTTAAATAGGCTGTCAAACTTCACAGTGCATTTACACTCCAGTAATCTCTCTGGAACCTGAGTCTACATATAAAGGGGGGAAGAGAGACTGTGAAACCTATCCATGCTATGTATTTTAGAGTGCCAGACCCTTCTAACAGGAAGAATTCAGAAAACATTTTTCCCCTTCCAGTAGCTGTAGAAGGAACCTAGATCACAGAATCATAGAATCATTTAGGTTGGAAAAAACCTTTAAGGTTATCAAGTCTAACCAATGCATGGCTTGCTTAAGAGAGGTACCAATTATTTTTAGGTAGCTGGCATTGGAGATTATTCCTATGGCCTATACTGCTCCTTCTTTCTTTTCAGAGTAAAATGGAAAACAAAAATCTGTGAACAAATAAGTATATATTCTTTACCTTGGTTATAATGCACCAGCAGATGATATCATATAGAGATTTATAATAGTAGTGTTAATTTCAAATGCCACCAGTCCTGAACATTATTAAGCTACTGCTTCCTTAAGAGAAGAACTTTTGTCTGCATAGCTCAAACTTGCACCATTTCTATGCAGGATATACTAGAAATCTGAAAGCTCTGCTTTAGGTTTTTGTACTTTCTCCATTAGCCATATTGATTTAAGTGCTCTTGTGAAGAATCAATGACTTGAATGACAGCCAGCCAGACTTCAAGAACAGTGCATTTCCTAAATTGGTTTCAGTCTGCTTCTCTCACCATTTTCTACCCACCACACAATAAACATTTCTATTACACCTATGGCATGTAGCCAACTTGAAGCCTGTTGAAGACATTAGACATAAACCTGGAGAGATGGTCTGTGGGTGCCAGATTAATCACTGTGTTTTTCAGGTATAGACCCCCAAAAAGTAATATTTTAAAAGAAGAATATGAGTTCCGTAATTATAGTTAAGCCGATAAAATAACCCCAGTGTGCTCTCTATCTGAAACAAGAGTTATTGTTTTCTATAAAGCTGTTTATTTGGTGTGGGTATCAAGGTTTTGGTAGTGGCTGGGCTGCAGGGATGGCCTCTGCAAGGAGATTGCAGAGCTTCCCCAAATTGGACACAGCTGGTTCCAGTCAGCTGCAATGAACATACCTCAGGATATGGCTGAGCCCACCAAGCATACTTTTAAAAAGGTGATAATCACTATGCATTAGTTGTGAGAGAGAAAATGCAAAACCCTGTGACCACCAATGTCAGTGAAGGAGTGGGAGGAGGGTGAAAGGGCTCCATGCCCCACACTGGAGCAGAGCAAAGTGTGAGAATGAAGGGGCATTACAGAAGAAATACTATTAACTGTCTGCCAGCCCCAATCCCCATCACCCTGTGCCACACAGTAGGGGGAAGAAGTATAGGAAATGGAGCAGTGACACTGAGTGAAGAGGGCGGGTGAAAAGAAGAATGGGTTTTGAATTTTGGTGAATTTTTTCTTTTTAATCACCCTTCTTCATTTTTAGGTGGTGCTTAATTAAATTACTTATCCCTAAGTCAAGTCTTGTTTGCCTATGATGACAAGTCATAAGTAAATACAATTTCTTTATCTTGACGAATGAATTTTTCCCATCTTACTGAAGAAGGGTAGAGAAAAAACAGCCTGGTAGGGGTCTGGCAGCTAGCCAAGTGCAGCCCACCACAATCTGAAATATCAAAATATCCTAGAGGTTATTCCTTTCTCTTATGATTGCCATTGATGCAGTATAAATACATAGCTCAGTGAGCAGCCTATTAAAGCTGAAGTTCATGGGAGTAATAGGTGTTCTTAGAATACTGATGCTACAGATGATATATATTTCTAATAAATTAAGCAAACATTTTGAGACTTAGTTGAACTGAAGCTGAGCTCCCGTATTTTATAAATAAAATCTTAATAAAATGCTTATTACTAAAATCTTTCAAGAATTTGTCTAATGCCTGCATGGAAAAATGACTGGGGGCAAAATTAGTGTTCCCTAACAGAAGTTACAGTGGTACAAGAATTATAGGGAGAAATGCAGTTGCTATCCCTGAATGGAGCATGGTTGCCATGCTGAAAGCCTATTCCATGATGATTCTTCATGCACACAAATGTGCAACTGTAAACACCTGCCAAGGGGGATGGAACAAATGCTGGAGCAGAGAGGAGGTACCTCAGCCAGGCTGTGTTGAAGTCCTTCAAGCAGTGAATGTCAAAGGTACTTTGCAGCAGATAAAGCACATAGCACCTGTTAAGCAGGGGAGAAAAAAGACTTCCTGCTGCTGGGCTGGTGTGTGTCTCCCTTATGCTGCTGGTGTGTATCCCTGAATATATCACTTGAACCATCCCTTGGGACTGTTCAGTGAAGTGTCCCCATAATAGGACACTGATAGACTGGTCAGACTCAAGGATTCCTGGGGTCCAGACAGACAAATCAAACATTAAATGGTTGAAGACATCTCTTCACACTAAGGGTTGGGAAAATCTCCCCCTTTCACACTATTCAATGCCTGTTTGAATCAGCCTTAGGCAACAACCTCTGGCAATGAATTTGAGACCACAATAATATTTTGTATTTGCTATTTCCTATTTCTGATTGTTTTATAAAAATTATAATTGTTGCCTTATAAATTTGTTTAATTCTCCTTAGATCTCAGATTTTATTAAAATATCAGTTCTTTTTTAGACTGAGGCTTTTAAAAATGTTTGTAGCAGGAAAGTATGAAATTTTCATGTAACTATAGAGCTGGAAGGAAGCAAATGCAGAAAAGGAGTTTTGGCATCGTGTAGTATTACACTAGAAACTTGAAAGAATTTCTGGTATATCTGAGCAAGGAATAATTATCTGCTCTAATTTAGACATCCAGACACTAGGGATCCAGATATGAGCTACCTGCTGTTTGGTCCTATCATTACCAATGGTAAGAAATAGGAACCTCCAGTTGGGAACTTTTTTCATCCGACAGTACTTTTCTTTAAAAGTTTGATAAATACTTACTTGAGTATTGACTATTTATTGAATTCTAAAGGGAATTTCCATGGAACTTTGCTTTTTTTGTATTCATAAAAATGCATTTAGCCACTTCAGTTTAAGGTTGAAAACCAATAGATTACACACACCAAAATCCTTTAGAATGGCAGTTTTGTTTATATTTCAAATTAATAAATAAGGGCTATGAAATACCCATGTGCCATGATGCTCTTATTTGTATTCATATCCTCATGAACAGATGGAAAAATGATCTGTTCCTTTCAGTGTTGTTGCTGCTTCAGTTACCTTAACAATTTGATTACTATTTCTAGCTCTAACTACTAATTCAAAAAGAAAATTTTTGTATCTTGACATGGGAACTTATACTTTGAGAGACAAAACCACACAACACCAAGTACATCTGTTGCACTGTGCTGTACAGAAGTTAATGGCATGTTTCCCCTCTATATGTAATAACCTCTTTTCAATATGAATCTTTGATAGATAGCTGTGTAAAATTTACCTTTGAGTTCGGTGAAATCAACTATGACAACCTCAACTTTATTTAGAAGTAATCATTCCTTGGGTAGATAAGTAGCCTTAGAAATGCATATGATTAAAAATCAGTGACATGTGCTGAGTCAGTTATAAATGGAGACCTTACATGCTTTTATTATTCAGACCTATATAGGATTCTATCATATAAATTGAATCTGAAAATATCCCAAAATAGAAAACCAATAATTTGTTCCTCATTTACGGCTTTTGGCTCCTGGTCCAGCTCCCCTGCCCTTTCCACTACAGAATTCTGCACTTAATTTTTTTTCAGTTAATGAGTGAATTTCACATGCTATCTAAAAAGGGATCTGAATATGATTTATGCAAAGAACCCATGACAAGAAAGAAGATATTTGGAACAGCTGGAATTAATGCTTTAATTCAGCAATCTAATTCTGTAGTTTAGAAAAACAAACAAAATAATCTCAGGGAGGGAAATTATTTCCTTTTTTCCCATCTATGAAAAATTACATGAAAGTGAAAGCAAAAATATCTCAGAGAATAAGCTATTCCAAGTACCAAATTCTATCTTTATGACATGCCAGTATTCGATGTAAACTCATTTAATAAAATGTCGGCCTAAAAATAGATATTTTTAGAAGCTGATCTTTCCTCAAAGGACTTGTTAGGACAATGAGTCTTTGATCCAACCTATGAAACATTAAGGTCAAAGCCAAAAGACTTTGGAAAGGAGGAACTTGCAGAGTAGTGATACTTCACTGGCTAAATTAGTTGAGATTACAGTGTTGTCAAAAAGAAGTGTAATTGTTCAGCTTTTTTTTTTGATGTTATCCAAGGTCTTTATAGTTTTACTAAAAACTATGCCTCAAAAGCATTGAATCTATTTATATTAAACCTTTTAAAGGGTTTTATTATATTTTTTGTTTTTAAAATGAATACATGTAAATTGAAATGGATTTCATTTATTTTAGAGACAGTCAAATTTATGAGAACTGGAAATATCAGAAATCCTTAGAAATGTTGGAAGAAAAAATGCTCTAGCATATTCCCAAAGAATTTATACCTTTTAAGATTAACTGTATCTTTGAAAGGGGGAGATTTAACCCAACTCCATGACTGCAATGGCTGCACAGGAATAATCTGCTGTAGTCAGGTGAGGGCTGTACTATTTCACTACTGGGGACCTACTGGCTTCTAAACTTCAATTTCAGTGATCATTCCTGAATACAGTTCCTCAGCCTTCCAGAGGTTCCAGGAAGGCCAAGGGAAAGATCAATCAGAGACACTTCAAAGGAAAAAACACAGGAGAAAAAAAAAAAAGAAAAAAAAAGGGAAAATGAAAAAAAGAATCATACTTCAGCGATATGATAGATCTCTTGTAAAAAACCCAAACACCTCCACTTTACACTGGGAAAATCTCTTGCCTCACCTTGTAGGTCTACAATTCTCTCTCTCATCTATGTGTCCCAAATTTTATGGCTCCCACTGGTAATTTATAAGATCTTCTCCTTTTAGTGTTGTTTCATGTGGCAGTGGCCTATTGGCTCTGGTTTTGGTCAGTCAGAGAATTAAATCATACACATACATCAAAAAACAATTGAGCTTTCCAGGGCTGCCAAGCATGAGGACCTTTATGTTGGTATTTGTTAATTAATTTGCTTGTTTAGCTATTTCCTTTAAATCCTAAAAAATTAGCAATATTCACAAAATGTGTAAATCTATTTCAAAGAAAATTTCTGGGAAAAACACAATTTTTTCCTGGAAATAATTTGTGCCAATTGAAACCATCCTTTACTGTGTGTTATGACAATTGCTTTACAAATACTAAGAGAATGAATTCCTTAAAGTAAGGGAAAATCACCAGTTCAGTTCTGTGTTGGGTCGGGGTGCAGAATAGAATGAGTGCTTAGTTAAGTGGAGACTTAGCTGTTCATAAATCCTGCAGGACATGATATTCACTGAAAGGAAGACCCTGAGTGAAAGGCCAGACAGATAGTAGCATCTTGAAGAAATTGATTACTCCTTTACCGGATTACACTCAAATTGTAGGCCCATCTGTTTTAGGTATTTGATTATTTATGATAATTTATGCTCTCAATATTTTTATAAATTTTGCATCAAACAATGCAATACATAGTAACATACATTACTTCACAATAAATAAATTCCTGAGGTGTGAAAAATGACATTCAATTTTTTTTTACTTTTTGGGCAGTCAATTTTTACTACTTTCTCTGGCAATTCCAGGTACTGAGATTTTTGGATACACATAAATGAGGGAGTATAGAACCTGACACATGAACCTGAAGTATAGAAAAGAAAAATTTTCATTCCAAAACAACAGAATTTTAGTCTATCCTCATTTTTTTGGTTCCTAGCATGTCTGTAATATGTAGCTATATGTGTAGTCTCATTTATATATATATACATATTTTTCTTTCTGAAGTAAAAGAAAAAAACACAATAGTTGATGATGCAACAGAAATTCTTCAATTTTTCAAATATCAATTCATTATTATTCTATGATGGAAGAAGTGCTTACCAATGCATATTTTATGATCTTGCACATTAATTCCGTTATTCAGAAATGCTGAGGTTATATTCCAGATAAAATATAACTTCCTATTTGGCACCCTAATTAAGGACAGGTTTGAATTCACCTTGCAAAATGCATTAACATTCTGACTTGGAGGTACAGGTCAAATGTAAATTACCTGGCAATTACGACTGGGAGTCCAGAAAGTGCCAGCTTAGAGTGCCTCGAGACTATTTTTGTTGACCTCATTAGGAATATTTTAAGTGAATACATAAACATGAAGACAGAATATGGAAAATCTTTTTATTCTAAGTTTTCAGTTAATAAGTCATGCTGATAATGGCTTTAAAAGAAACACTGAAAGCTTGGAAAAATAAATTAATAAGGTGAGAAAAGAGAAATAGCAAATATTTTATATACAACTTATGTTACGACATAACTAATCCTAAGGTTATGCAGTGGTCATAAGTAGAAATGTAAAATCAAAAGTGTTTTTCCAAAATTAGCAAAAAACAGCTGCACAGATACAAGCTTCTTTAGACAGTTGCAGAATTTTCATTTTATACAAATAAAGAAGTATATGTATATATGCAGTGTGAGATATATTTTCCATTTTCCCACTACTAGCAGGGATTTATAACTGAAGGATTCTGAGCCTTGCTTTGTTTTTATCTTATCTCTTGCATTGCCTTCTAATATGTCTCTTGCCCCAATTCGTGTTATCTATTTTGTATTTCTATTTTCCTGAATTATTAAAGTCATAGAAGGTAGCATACCAAGTAAAATGTAGGTTTGCAAATAATTAGTGGTCAAATATTGATATTTTCAGAGATCTTTGGACAAAATTGCGAATGAGACAGACCCTGTTGAGTTTCTGAAGTTAAATAAATGATAAATTGTTTTTTTAAGTCATCAAAACTTATATAAAATAAGATTGACTATCACTGTGATTGTTTGTTTCCACCTTTTCTGTTGTCTCTTTTTTGTTTCACCAACTTTTTACTTACTTATTTATCACTTTCAAGAACAGGCTACAAAAAACTTTAAACCACCCTCCCCCCAAAAAAAAAAAAAAAATTTAAAAGCCACCTTTAAAAAGAAAACAGGGAAAATTCCAGTGGGGAGGAGTCAGTAAATAAAGTGAATGAATAGTATAAAGTTATGGTTACTGTGATGGAAATCACAGCAACCATTATTTAAGTAGATAATTAGTCCAATTTAGTATGGTGTTATCACTGTTTGAATATAAATTTTGATCAGAGATGTCAATAGAAATTATATATTATCTAAATCCTTCTTAGGAAAGGGAGACACACTTATTTTCACATAAGAATCTTATAAAGTCGGAACTACAAACATTTTCTTGTAATCTGTAATGTCTATGAAATATGAACACAGTAATATTTTTTATAAATCTAGTTTTGCAAATAATATCTCAAAAGTACCATGGTTTTCTTTTGTTGAATTGGCTCTGAATATTTTGTCAAGGAATTAAGGAATACCCTTAGATCAGCTGTCTTGTCCTTATGGGTGATTTTAACTTCCCAGATGTCACCTAAGGTTATCATACAGCAGACACAAGCAGGTTCAGGAAATTCCTGAAGCATGTCAATGATAACTTCGTGGAGCCTGAACACAACTGGTCCAGGAACCCTCCCAGATTTGTTGTTTATGAACAAAAGAGGACTCATGGATGAAGAGTTTATTGGTTATTGTCTTGAGAGTACTCTTTAGTGTTTTTATAATCTATCTAGTTGTAGGAGTCAAAAGTACAGGAAGCAAATTTGCTTATGATACTAAATTAAAAGGAGTGATAGATTTCCTCAAGGGCACAGAGGCCTTACAGAGAGATCTGGGTAGAGCTGAGAGCTGTGCATTCACCAATCATATGAACTTACACAGGTGCAAGTTCCAGATTCTGCTCATTGCAGAGGGATTGGATGAGATGACCCTTAAACATCCCTTCCAATCCAAACTTTTATATCAGATATGATTCTCCACCTAGGATGGGGGATTCCAGGTTATATATAGAAACTGGGGAATGATGAGCTTGAGAGGAGCCTCACAGAAAAAGATCTGTATGATTAGGTTGATGGCAAGTTTAACGTGAGCCAACAGTGTGTCCTGGCAACCAAAAGGATGAACAGCGCATGAAGCACAGCACCACCAGCTGTTCAATGGAGGTGGTTGTGCTGCTCTCTTCTGTGCTGGTGTGGCCTGACATTGAGTACTGTTTGCAGTGTCTCAAAATAGGAAGGACATTGTCCCACAGGGTGTCCAGAGGAGGGCAGCCAAGGTGGTGAAAGGTCTCGAGGGCAAGACATTTAAGTAACAACTGAAGTTCCTTGGCTAGTTTAGCTTGATGAAGAGAAAGCTGAGGAGAGACCTCATCACAGCCTAAACCTTCCCCACAACAGGCAGTGGAGTGGAGAGTTGATCTCTCTGGTGAGCTGTGTCAGGGTAGTTCAGACTGGATATTAACAAAAAGGCTCTTCCCTGAGATGGTGTTGGGGCACTGGAGCAGGCTCTCCAAGGACGTGGTCGTGGCAAGAAGTTTTTCACAGTCCAAGGAGCATCCAGGCATATCAGTCATATGGTCTATTTTTAGCTTCTCCTGCAAAGAGCAGGTCTTTGGACTCAATGATCCCTATATGACTCTTCCAGCTCAAGATGCTATAGGATTTTAGTGATGCAAATTGTGAAAAATTACCTGCCAAGTTTCCTTAAATAAGCTCTTTTGCTTGAAGTTTTGAAATATTAAAGATTAAAGAAAAAAATAAAGGGCAACAGTGCAGATATTCTAGTGATAGGACAACCTGGATTCATCAGAATTGAATGTTGCAGCAGGCAGTCTTGTGCCATGGTATTGGCTTCCCAGTTGTACATTTCTGCCACTTACAGAGCTGTTGGGTTCATTCTGTTACACAGTAGAGTTTGGCAGAATATTTCTCTGCTTAGCATACACGTCATGTACGCATTTAGGAGTAAGAGCTCATCATTTTTGCTTCTTTCTTCTCTTGAGAATATATCTCACAGGTATGAACTGAACAATGGTTTCTTTGAGGTCAGTACTGTAAGAGTATAATGGTTGTGAGAAGTCAGAGATAGAATAGCTCTTACTAAAAAAAGTTATATTATAAAGTTCCTCTGGGTCTAGGCTGTCTGTAAATAATGAGACTGAAAAGGTTTTATGTACGCAGGCTTTACTCATCTGTGTGCTTATAATTAGAACAGTTATACAATATCCATCAGTTTCCCAACTGTTCCCACTGTTTGTCATTCACAAACAAATGCTCCGTGTCCTTGAGTCATTGCTGATTAAATTTAGCTATTTAAAGAAATTTGAGATGCTTTTTAGGGTCACCTGGCCTCTAACTGCTGCAGCAGAAGTGTCTGGCTTTCCCACTGGTCACATCATATTTGACAGCCATCTGTTTCAATGTCTTAGATGGCTGATAGAATCTCAGATGTCTTTAGGCAACTGAATAAAAGTTCAAGAAGTGTTTGATTTTAGGCTGGAGACACTGAATTCTGAAGAGTCAATGTAGGCATAATCATGCAAGATAAGTATATAAGCTCCAAATGCAGTCAGTGGGGATCTAGAGATCAATAGTTAAAGGATGATATCTAATGTCATCAGAAATGAACCCCAGTACTGCTATCATAGAATAATAGAATACCTAATAGAATAGAATAAGTTGGAAAGGACCTCATGCATTTGGTCCAAATTTTCCTGACAAAAACATAGTCTAGGAAAGTGGACACCAATCTGTCCAGACAAATCTTAAAAAATCTTATTCTTGGAGAATCCACCACTTCCCAGGGCAGATTATCCTAATGGATAACTGTTGCCATTGTAAAAAAATTTGGAAATTTATGTCCAATAAAAATCTTACCAGAAGTAACTTGTACACATTACCCCACATCTTTTCCAGGTTGCTTCCTGAGAAAAAGAAGTCTACATCATTTTTTGTAGCCACCCTGTAAATAGCAGTGCATGATGATACAGACTCCCCTAAGCTCTCTTTTCTCCAGGCTGAACAAACCCAGTTCTTTGAGTTTTCCTCATAGTTCAGGTTTTCAGGTGTTTGATCATCTTTGCAAACCTTCTGTGAACTCTCTGCCTGTCCTCATCTGTTTTATGTCGCAGACGAAATCTGAGCACGATATTTCACAATAATCTGACAAGCACTTAGTGGAAAATGGCACTTTTATCTCTGCTGGTGATGCCGTTGTTGTTGCACCCCAGCATCCTGTTGACCTTCTTTGCCACAGCAGCTGCACACTGTTTGTTCATATTGAACTTGAAGCCCATTGGAACCCCCAGGTCTCTCTCCACAGAGCTGCTCTGCAGCTGGGTAGATCTCAGCCTAAGCTACAATGTTCTTTCTGCACAGTTCTGTTTTCTTTTTTTACTGTTTATTCATACTTTAAATACTTTAATAATCCCTACTGTATCCAATTCTCCAAGTGTGACTTGTCCAATATATTTTGGTAGAATTCCATGATCAAGCCTCAAATAACCTAAAAAGACCAGGAAGTTGAATTTTACTACTAAGCATTCATAGACTGAACACTGATCTTGGCTGGAAATGCTAGATGCACTGAATCTGCATTTAAAATGATTGAATTTATTCTTTTGTGTGTTCCCTCACTCAGTAATATTTCTCCTTACTGTCATTTGAAAACTAAACTTAAAGCAGCAAATGAAGTATAACAATCACAGAATGATGTCAGGTACATCTCACAGGCTGGATGGGTTCCCAGCAGGCTTTCTACATCAATTTAATCAGCATCACAAATCAAACATACTTTCTGCTGTGTACTGTTTACCATATGTGCTTTGTGGTGTTAAAGTATCAGACTTTAGCAATTAAATATGCCTTTCAGTGCATTTTAAAAGAGACAAACAATTAAGAATTGCATACATAACCTGTAGTCTCAGCTACTTCCAGTGTAAAAAAATACAATAATGTCTATCAGGCTACTTTCAGGGACTGATAAAATGAAGATGAAGGATAATTTAACCCTGAATAGATCTGACCAATGCACAAATCCAGAACTGAGTGGGAAATAAACTAGCCTCTGAGGCTGTCTGTCTGTAACTTCATATCATATTTTGGGGAAAATAAAAAGGGTAGTTAATTTAGAAAAGATTCAGTGATTCTGAAAGCAACGCAAGAGGTAGTAGTTCTATACAAAATTTAGTGACTATGTCTCCCCTTTGAGGGACAGCACTTAACTTCTTTAGTTGCATCCACAGCTTTATGTTTTCATGTCGGTGTAAACTGTGTGACCCTGCCAGGAATTCTGAAGATCTATCTCACTGTGAAGTAATGGCATTGTGACATATCTTGTCTGCAGGAGGAGGAAAGTCTATAATTGAAGTACAGGACAGAAAATTTATTTTAAATATTTTGTTTTCATGCCCATTTTTGTCTCAAGCTGTGACAATTTCCATAAACAGTAGCAAATTTTCTATGGAATATAGAATTATATATAGAATAGAATATATATTATTGTATGGGAGGTTTCTTTTATAAATGTGGGCACCCACCTGAGAGTTAAACCAATACTTCTACAGAGAAAGCTCCTGAGATGCCTGATGCTTCCACACAGATGGAACTGCTGGAGACTTCAGTACAGATGGCATGTTCAATGAGAATAGCTTAATTAAGACAAGTGATGTTTTGAGTAGTATGCATAGCTTGCTACAATAATTATATCTTAAGTAGATAATTCAGAAACTGGAGGGTCACAGATTTGCCCAGTGTGAAATGCAATCCATTCTTATCTAAAATGCATGATACTTTTTTAAATAATGTGTTCCATCTCCCTGATTTTTTTGATATTTAAATCTCTAATTTAAACATTATTGATGTTCTTAAACTTATCACTTACCTATTACATTCCTTACCTTATGCATTCCCTCATAATCTTGTGTATGGAGCCATATAAGAAATGAAACTGATTTACTCACAAACACCTTGAAACTCTTGGAAAAAATTCAACTTCAGAAGAGTTGAATTAGAATTATTAAATCAGGAGATCCTATCTCTAGAGTTTTGACAATTTCTTGTAGGCATGCTCATAAAAGCACAGGCTACTGCTTGAAAAGCAACTATTCAATACTTGTACAGTAACACCACAAAGGTACTGAGAGAATTTATGTATCCTGATACATCAAGGTGGGTACACACAGAAAACTAAAGTTCATTTTCCGGTCATCCTCCAATTCGGAAATTTGATGTGCTGGTTTTTTCACTGGAAAAGGAACCAGCATTCATTTTTTTTTTTCTCTCTCTCCAGTTTATAAAACAATTGTTACAAAAGTAGCAAAATTACCCCCTCCAGATAAGTTGCAATATATTTATTGATTTAAAGCAGCAATTTTAAAAGTTTGATAGTAAAAGTGTCGGTGATTATGGCCGGGGACACTAGGTTATTTACTGCATAAAGGACATGGTCAGACAAAACTGTCAGGGAGCCTGTTGAACCTTGAGATTCACAAAGGCACCCCTTATATCCTAAACTCCTTCTCTGAGGTGAGTTTAGGTGCATCTGGATCCATATTTAGTTCCAGACTTCTTCAATGCTTTATGTCTGAAGGTTAATGTGTGCACAATCAATCTCTTATAAACACTTAGCTAAATTTTGAAGTGTCAGTGTACTTATTCCAAATTC
Source organism: Oenanthe melanoleuca (assembly GCF_029582105.1). Lineage (NCBI taxonomy): Eukaryota > Metazoa > Chordata > Aves > Passeriformes > Muscicapidae > Oenanthe > Oenanthe melanoleuca. Next base: position 70,732,409 of record NC_079333.1, on the reverse strand, counting down.
ACTTACTGAGTATCTGACATGATAAGGACCATCTCAGCCTCAAGGAGTGACCTTGGGATGCATAACTTCTCAAGGAAATATCCTGCTGTGCAGGAGACGTCAATGGACTCTTGGCTGTTCAGTATGTACGGAGCAAGACAATCAGCTTATTATCATATTTGCATTCTGACTACAAATATTAGTCTATTCTAAACTTGGCAAGAGTCAGATCTCAACCAGCCCTACAATTAGGTGGATGCATTGCCCAAATTAGCCAATGGATACTGCATCTTTATCTGTCTCTCCTGAATTTACTTTGAGCTGGATGCAGCCATTATGACTAGGCACATCCATCAAGACTGCCACTGGGGGTTATCCCTTGAGCGAGTTATGGGAAATAAAGGCCAAGTTGAGAAGGAAGGAAGGGGACCACACTGTCCTGCTGAATGGGTGGCCTACTTCATAATTGTCTACTGCTTAAGCCTTCTTTTCAGAGCTCTTACTTACTGTAAGAGAGTTATTTACTGTATGAGAACTTACTTACTTACTGTATGAAGCTATAGGTAGAAGCCCATGAAATAATTTTAACTGTCTCTAGTACATCTCTTGTTAGACTGCCTATGTTTGGAATAGAATACTGAAGTAGAAATAGTTCTATAAATTATATAGAATAAAATCCTAATCACCCACTGTACAGCCTATAAATGCAGAGACCTATTTTATATCCTAATAACTTGAATGATGGCATCTCTTCAAAATAATGTTTTCTCTCCTATTTAAGCAGGCAGTTTAGTTGATGGCTGAACTCCCCTAGAAATTTGGGCAAACTGAAAGCCTCTCAGAATACAGGGAAACAAAGTGGTCTTCTAAAACTAAAATTTAGACACACAAATTGACTTTAATGTCTAAGATTACAGCCTGTGTCAAGCTTCTTTCCCCAACTCTTAGCCTTGGAATTTCACAAGCAAACTTCCCACTTGCTTTGAAAATTTCATCAGTATTTCACATCAAATATTTCACATCATAAAAGCATGTAGGATCCTCTGTGTGCTATGTTTGGATGGAGATCTTTCTTCACCTAAATCTTCAGAGAAATTTATATTGACTGCATGACCAATTCTATTCTTAACAGAAGTATCCAAATGAGTTATTAAAAATTATGCAGTGTGAATGCATGTGAAAATCAAATTGCTAATTGTGATCTATATTTGTAATGGTTGCAGTTTTCTCTTTCCGCTTTGCTGCACTCTTTGTTTCATCATTCTGCTGAGCTTTTATTTATTTGTTCCTTTATTTATTTCATATTTATTTCCTTCCCTTATATTGCATGGAGAATTTAAGTCCTTAACTGAGGGTTGAGTCATTAGCCTGCCCCTCAGGCACAGCACTACTAAATAATGTCATTGCCCTTAGTGTCTTCAAGAATTTCGGTCTGGGTTGTTTTATCACAAAATAAAAGGAAGCTTTTAGAATGGACATAGTGAATCTTGAGTCTTTTTTCAACACATGAACAAAAAATGTTCCTCTAGCAATTTCTAGAGTGAGCTCTTATTTGATCACACTGATTGTACATTTATCAGATAATGAAAATAAAGGTATCAGTCACAACAGGTTCATTCATGACAAGAGTATATGCAGGACACACATCTATTAGAAATTGCCAATGTCAGATACATAATCCAAGGAAAGAAAAAAAAAAAAAATCTTATTCAGAAATATAACGTCTGAATCTGAAGAACACTTCTCCCCTCTCCCCCCCTATTTCTACCATGTCAGCACCAGATAAAAATAGCATTATTCAGCTAAGGTTCTGAAGCAAGTAGATTATTTGATCTGGCATCACAATCTCTGTGGGCTTTTTGGCTCATATTGTATGTGAGCAGTTCATCCTGAAGAGGTGTTGAAAGGAGAATTCATTTCACAAGCAATGGCATCAATTTCTGTATCCTTGCAGCTCTCCTGCCCTGGTTTTTTTTTTTAATCCCCTCTGCAATTTCAAAGCAAGGGACCCTAATTATTAGGACAGATAAGGGGCACAGAATGGCACCATAACCTCACACAAAACTGAGCCTTTATGAAATCAGATGTCAGGACATTAATTTTATTCTTTTCTATGAGTAGAAATAGCACTCGGTAACAGTGTTATGCCTTTGGAAGTGAAGGACTTCTTTCTGACAGCACCAGTGTCAGGTTTCAGAGGATAAGACACAAACTTCAGAGTAGCCCCTGTTTTTCATGGGAGTACAGAGCATCTAAGAATCATGGTTTATGAAAACAAATCCCATGTTTATTTGCAGGCAAAAGTTGTTCAGAGATGCATAACTATTTTATGATGTAGCTCTGAAGTTTATCAGAAATTTTAATCACCAAATATAGCAAGTGCTAAACACCTGTGATAGCAGGGACAGGTCAGGTCTCCCCATCTCTCTTGGAGGTTTGGAGTGGCCTTGGCTGGTTGGAGACTGCTGAAACTCATTGCAAACAGTTTTCTTTCCCCACACTCCTGTGACTGTCACTAGCCATTAGGAGCTGCTGCTGGCTCAGGGTCCCCACCAAGAAGACAAACACAACAGCCCTGTAGACTCAGGGTGGGGACAGCAAAACCATTTTTGTCATGGGACAGAAGGCTCACAGAAGCAGTGGGAGAAGTCTACTGGAGACAGAGGCATGGCCTTCAGCAGACTATCCATAACCATAGCATTGTTTGACATCAGTCTTGAGAGAAGTAGAGCATTTGGTTGATGCTTAATTATCTCATGAAGGTTTTTCCTTGTCTGTGAGATGCAATTCATCAGAGAAAAAACTTGCCTTCAGGTATTTATGTGCATTTCTGTTGATTTGATTTTGGCATGTTTTTCTGATGCTGTACTTTGATCTTCAGTATTTAGATCATCTGTTTCCCCCTTCTAATACAAAAATGGAATTTACTCCCCATAATAGATATAATAAAAATTCAGTACCAGGAACTAAATATTATGTAAACATGCAAACATTTTCAATATGGATGAGGTGATTTTTTTGGTTGCTTTTATATTTTTTTAGATATATTGTAATTTTTATTTTCATAAGCAGAATTTATAAGATATGCATAAGTCATTACAATTTGTGGCTTGTCTTTTCTTTTTTAGATACAGCATTTAATAGCTAGACTTACATAAACTAGTATAAACTTTTAGTAGTTTATCACAAAAGTTTACATATAATTTTGCAAGCTTTCTCAGACTCTGGCTGTCATTTTCAAATAATCCTCTGTTAATCCCTGGAACATTTCTTAGTTTTTGCATATATTAAAACCCATTCCTTTGTATTTTTGTTTTGTACACTAAGAAACACCTGCATTTTAAGTAAGATAATATTCTGTCTTTTTATGTTTAACTCTTCAATTGAGGAGGATATTCTCAAACCCTTCCAGGTTTGAAAGTATTTCTGACCATTGTAAAAACTTCAGTTTCATTTCGGTCAGTAGAACTCTCAGATCTGGATCAGAAATTTAAAATCTTTTTATTGTACGTGGGAAAAGTTAGACACCTTAAAATGCAATAATCAGAACCCAAAATGATATTGTGGATAAGGTAATTCATCGTTTGTACATTAAGGGTAGTATTTTTATATTAGGCAAAGTGACAGTTTTGGGAAAAATGGATAGATGTCAATATTAGTGCAAAAAAATTTCTCCATGTTTTTACCTATCCAGGTTCAGGTCAATTCTTCCAGGACAGCACATGTCAGCTAGACTATGATTTTAAAGGTTTTTAGTACCAGTGTCATGCAGAGAATGTTGAGAGGAAAGAAGACAGAGAAAAATGATTAAAGTAATTAATCTCCTAAGGGAAGGAGTGAATATGAAATGGGCAAAAAGAACAGAGTTGAGTTGCATCACACTCCATGGTGTAAATTGCTTAATTCCTCAATAATCTGGCTCTAAATGACAGAGTCATTCATTCTGAGGAGCAGAGTCAGAGTCGATTGAGAAAGAAAGGTGAAATATCTGCTGTCCACAATCATGTCAATCACAGGTTTTGCTGTTGCTTCTTGAAGTAAACAGCATAGAATAGAAACTAGTTTACCTACATTAAAACTTAGGCAATTTTCATTGTCTATTCTAAATCTCAAGCATCAATGTACACTCTTCATTTGGCCCAAATGTTTTCTGGATGCAAAATTTCTTTGCATAATCATCACCTCTGCATTTAGAGTAAGTCAATTAGAAACCAAACTAAGATTATGAAATTCCTTAAAGATGCAAAAACTGTGGGTTTCCCAATGCAGGTTAAAGAGAAAAACATACTTGCTGAGCAGATTAGGCCAGTATATCATTTAATATGGATTTATACAGGAAGCTAAAATCCCTTTAAAATTTAGTTTGAGTATTATAGTTCTGTATGCATAAACTTAGAATGTATCTTACTTACAAAGATGCATTCACATTTTTTATAATTAAAACTTAAAAGTGTATATTGGTATACAATTTAGACAATGGAATTTTAAGAACACACAAATGGAACAGTTACCACTTTGATGTAGCTGCTACCAAAGTTCAAAAGGGAAAAAATTCTGCTTAGTCCAGTGTCTTTTCATTTTCCTTTTGGTTCCAAGCTGTTTCTTTCCCCATAACATGGAAAATCACATCTTTTCACATCTCTTTTCACCTATAACCAGCTATACCTCTACTCTATTTTATCCCCCATGTTTACTCCTTTTTTTTAAATTAAAAAAATAAAAAGAAAAAAGTCAGACTTTTGTCTTCAGGGATCTGAATAAGGAGGATGAAATCAAAAGAGAGGAATTACTGATGTCATTAATGTAGTCAATATAGTCTTTTCAGCCTGCCTGAAACAGTTTTGGTTTGGTTTTTTCACCTTCCATTTGTGGACAAAACAGCATGAACATTAAGAAACACTTGGAACCTCATCTGGTGACATTTTATTTCTATTTTTGGAAACAGGTTAAGAGAGGTAGGATCTCCAAGAACCATAAGTAAGAGAGTAGAATGGTATCTTGTGAAACATATGAACCTTTAGAGAGCTATTAAGAGATACTCAATTTTGTCACTCTTATTTTAGTGAGCATTTGGACAGTGGCTCACTAGGAGACAGTAAAGCTGCATTTTTGAGCTCTACATCTCACAGCTGCTAACAAGATGTGAATTACATTATTCCAAAGTGTCTGAGTATGCACTCTGTCCTGTGGCATTTTAGCCTGCTTTTACTGGTCAGAGTAATTGTTTTTGTGGTTGGTTTTTTTTACACTAAGTGTTGAATTTCTACTTGTCAAGCCTAGCAGGTTGTTTTTCTTTATTATCATTATAATTTCCTTTGTACTTTTTCTGTTGGCTTGTCAGATTGCAGCTGCTTATAGAAGAGGAAAAGATATTCTGTGATGAACCCACTGATGAGGAAGGAGAACAAAGGAGAGGACAGAGCATTTCTTGCTCAATTCAGTGAGTTATTTGGTAAGTCCTTTCTTCGCATAACACTTTGGAAGTGAAAAACATATTCGTTTCATGACTACACAGATCAAAGAAAACAAAACAACTGCTGTCATCCTTTCACTGCTTAGCAAGGAAGGTGTTTTTCTGGCATTCCTGGGTGCCTGGAATCTTCATAGCCTTTTCTCAAAGCTGAAGTATAGCATTCAAAGTGCACAGGTTGAATTTATTTTTGAGCTGTTTCTTGGTCTTAAATGCTTACCCAGCCTATGACAGTGCTTCTTTAATGACTGTGCTCAAAATTGACATTAAGCCTCAGTATAGCAATTATAATACATTTATAGCTTCCAATTAAATGCATTGAACACTTTATAGAAACCTTCAGAGTTTCAGATATTTTGAAATACAGTGTAAGTATATTCAACAAGTTATATGCTAAAACATTCTGAGATCTATAAAAACTCATTAAAATATTTTCTGGACAATGGTGTCATCTTCTTTTTGATTTAAGAGCTGACTTTCAAAGGTACAGATGCTAAAAGTCCTTTAATTAGCTTAATCACCACATATTTTAAAGCATAGCTGTGCTAATAAACATTCCTTCTCTGAACTATGAATCATGGGGATATCACAGATATCTAGGCAAGCAATAAATGAGCTAATTCGGAAACTCTAATTATCCTGTACAGGTAATTGTGGAAGAACAGGGATACAGAGCCTTTCCAATGGAACCACATTTACTTTGTTGACTCAGTCAAGTATCTCAGTTTCATGTTGTGGAACACTCACTACTCCTGCTGCCAAAGGTTTCCCCTTGGATATGAGAAACTACAGGTTCAGCTGTTCAGCTCTTGTAAGTGCAAAAATAATTTTAGGTAGCTCCCTAAATTATCTTGTGATCATAATAAAAAAATAAAATGAAATAATTGAATTTATAATATTTTTTGTATATGACACAAATTGTTTTTTTTTGTGAATTATGTCACATTTTCTATATAATTTATTTTTTAAGGAAAATATAATTTAAATTTTCTTCTAAATCTTTACACTTGGGAGGTGAAACTTAGCAATTACAATATCATACATCTTAACAATTCTGTATCTCACTTTTGGTTTGTGATTATCAAGTTATAGTCTTTAAATTACTGAAGCATAGATGGTGTCTTTGCTTGAAGATCAGAGATCACCCAAGACCATAACTCACTTTTTTAGTACCTCTCTTTCTGACCAAGAAAAAAAGAACAATATGTACTATGTAAATGCTTTGTCTTATCTGAATTTTTAAGGTGGTTAATTGCAATTTGTTTCAATGAGAAAAAAAATGAAAAAGGGTTTGGTTTTTCCCCACTCTGTTGTCTTCTCCATTTTCCTCCTTACTGAAAATTAGCACAGGAAGACATAAAAGATCACATCCTGAAAGGTAAACATGTGCCAAAATTAATGAAAAATAGTTAAAAAACAGACTAATACAAGTCCTTTAAATTGTAAAAGAACTATTTTTTCAAAAACACACTAACATTTATGTGACCAACGAGCTTGAATTTATCTTTTTGTTAAAAGACCTTATCAGTTACCAAAGTATTTATTTTTGTTAAGTTCCAGTTTTGATTAGAACACCAGCATATGGTTATTAATACTGATAACTGAAAAAATGTGACAGCTAAAATATTTATTCTATGGAAAGCTAATAGAAATACATGCAATTATTTATTATTTAAAATGTTTAAATACTTATTTATGATAATGCCTATTTAATTTAATTTTAATTGAATTGTCTTTTTGAATAGAAATATTTTGAAGCTAGGACTTTTCTATGCTTATAAATTGATATTAAGTACAAAGATTACATGAAAATTAATGACTTAATCTGACAAGTACTTAATAGGTTGTAACATTTCATGAAATTCTAGAGGCATTTAAGATACAGAGAAAGCTTTCTAGTAAATTTTCTTTTTTATATAAGTATTTTCTGCATCCTTTTATGAGCTTAGCAGTAAGTGAAACCGTAAGTACAAAGTTTTTGGGATCTTATATTAAAATGAAAATTTATATTAACCTAAGAAAGTCTTGAATTATAGTGACAACTCAAAATTATTTTTTTCAAGCTCCTCTCAGGAAGTACAGGTCTTATACCTTCTTATATCTTTCTGCTTTTACTTCTGATGTGTTATGGACAGTGGACAGGAGAAGTAGCAACAGAGCTGTCATGCTCTCCAGTGCAATCCTGGAGGTCTGCCACTTTATCACCCAGTTTTCAGTTTGTAGCCTGTAGTGCACATTGGAGGAAGAGAATTCCTGCTTCTCATCTAGCTCATTTAGTGAGCTGGGAAATGCATGCTTAGACAAATGCTGTCTAGTGCACTTGAAAACAAATTAATTGTATAAACTTGTTATTTGAATAGTAAATATCACTGATCAATTAGATAATAATTTTCTTCCATATTTTATCTTCATATGTTTCAAAATAGAAACACAACACATATTTTTGATTCTATTGCTGTAAGCAAAGTTGCAAAAGGGGAAACAACACATAATTTAATTAAAGCAGTGTGCTTTAAAATGGAGAACTGCAAAGGATGACTGTTAAATTCAGTAAATGAGACTATTTTAACACATTAATATGCTATTAGATTCAAAGCATATCAGAATTTAGTATGTAGTTCTTGATGCTCTGAGGCTTATATTTATTTATAAAGCACAGAAATATAAAAGCCATGCCTCTTCACAAGCAAGCAAAAACAATTACTGTTCTGTTAAAGATAACAGATAAACTTCCCAATATCTAAAATTTGCAATACTGTTGCATTGTGCAGCTAGTATCTACATAAGTGACCATATATTCACACATTTAATATCTTTAAAATTGCAATTATTCCACATAGGTAGCTATACATGAAGACTATATAGGATTGCACAGTTGGAGTCTCACAATTTTTTTTTTTGCGGGGGCAATTGGTTCTGTTACAGGATTAAACATTTCAAAGTGGAGAATTAGAGCTCAGCTCTGGATCTGCAGTGTTGCACGTGATAAATGCTCTGTAAGGCAACTGTCTGGCATTGTGGAATTCTCTGATAGTTACAGTAGGCTGAATATTTCATAAGGAATTCAACAATGCTCTGAATGTTCAAGCTCTTTCACAGCCACACAGTGATTCACTGAAGCCAGAAATTTCTCTACAATGTTCTGCTTGTATGGAGTAAATTAAGATGCTGGAGCTCTATTTTTGATACCATTTCATGTTTTCCTGTTCATGAAGTATCTTTCCATCCAAAATACAATTTCAACAATTGCTCATGACCCTTTAATCAGAAAATAAGTACTGAAATTGCAGTAGTAAATAAATAAATATATCAGGTACTTTAGGTTAAAAAAATAGGCTTGCTTTTTCTTCTTCTATGAAAATTTGATGTCCTTCTGTTGTGGAAGAGAGGACTTGAAGTTCTGTACATTGAATCAGCTTCACATTAGTGATATTTGGACAACTTGTGGAGATTGAAAAATTATGGATGTGACATATAAATAAGCACAAGAGGATGAACAATTAGCATTGGAAATAACTACAATAAAATTAACCCCAGTTTTCTTACTGTCATTACATAACCAATGTAAGCCATACAAAGAAAATGAAACAAGATCAAAACTGAGTAGTCAAGGCTCATCACTCTGGGCACAATGATGTATTCACAAAGTATACAAAGTATATGGCTTCCACAAGCACAACTAACATTACTTTTAGTTTACATTGTAGAAGCAAACAAGAATATTTCTTGCCTGGTAGAAGAAATTATTCAGAGCCAGCTTAGCTTTTTTTAAAACAGTGATGCACTGCATGGTAAATAAACCCTCTGACAGTCACTGTGGAATTATTACATTAGATGAAACCAGTATAGAATGAATATTATAATTATGGATGATATGCAAAAGTGTAGTCAGTCCTCATAGTTATCAAAAAAACCCCAAAAGTTTAAAAAAAATGCCTCAGAAGAAGTGTTGCAGAGTTACAGAACTAAAAACCTGATGCTCAGACTTCTAGGAAGTGTAGTCTAATTTTATTCAGTGGTCCTATTGACATCAGTGGTGCAGATATTTTTTCATAAAACAGGGTTTCCTGAACCACATTAAAATGTAACATGAAACAATATATAAAATGAACATGACGAAGCTGATTTCATTCTGTATTTTGAAATATGTAAGTATAAAATGTATTTTAATACCAATCATCTTGCAGTATATCCTGCTGCAAAAACATAAATCCATCCAATGACAGGCAGAAGTCAACATTAACATTAATCATTGTTTCTGAGGAAAATCAGAGATGTGGTATACATACAACATTGTGTTCAAAGACACCCACGACACTCAATTGTCTTCAAACAACCCATATAAGGCCATTCTACATAACACAGCACAGAAACTCTGCTTGCTGTCTGCTTACAAATTTTTCCTCATGAAGAGGAAAAAGTATTTCTGAATAAGGTGACACTCATCTAGGGATTTAGACCAATGTCATTTAAGTTTTCATTTATTCTGTATTTCAAATTCTCTTGTTCTATTTAATTAATAAAATGTCAGATTCAAGACTGGAATCATCACCCTACCTTATGTAGAAAGCAGAATGCATGGAGGAAAGAAATAGGGATATCCAACAATTTATGTCTTGTGACAGATTCTTCAATTATGCAGATAATTCAATAAAGAAATTTTACTTCTTACCCAAATCTGAAAATAACAAAACAGTCCAATGTAGCTTACATGACTTCAATCAGGCAAAGTCTATCAGTGATGTCTGACAACAGGCTTGAAATGCCTCACAGACTGGACTCTGCCTTGATCAGCTGTACTGTGAGAACCTGCCAGCTTTTCATGAGAATGGAATCCTGTAACAGTGAAAACCTACTTATTCTCATGAGAAAGAATTCTAAGACTGTGACTGTTAATGGTGCCTATGAAAACTATCCTGGATCGTTGAAGAGAAATATGCAAACAAATATCTAAAAAGAGACCCTTGCCAGCACATAGCCACCCCTGGTGAACAGTCCAATCAAAACAGGGTAACAACGAGTTACCAACAAATTGGACACTATACTTTTAGAAAACCCTATAAAGTTGGGATGTGGGAATAAACCAGTACCTTTTCTTGATGCTTGAAGAGGTCTGTGTGTTTCATCTCATTTTTATCTCTAATGCAACATCATAACAACATATCAGCTATCTGAAAAAATAATCAAAATTTATTCACCTTTACATGTCTATATGATCATAGTTTAATTGTTGTATATCTGGTCAGATTAGTATGACCAACCTGCCTGAAAATCATTCTTTTACCTTACTCTTTTATAAACTAAGAAATATATCAGTGGCTATAAGTCTTCACTTCAATAAAACTTATGATATTTCTTCCAGTAAATCTTGTTTCTCTGTAGAGTCAGATACTCAAGATACAGTTTGAAAGCTCCCTTGAACAACTCCATTCTGCAACATGAAATAATTTTGCCACTTTTTATTAGTAATAATTATGGGTCTATGCTTGTTGAGATAAATCTTTTAACGTTAAAAGGAAGAATATAATCCATTTTAGATGTTCCTAATCATATTCCTGCCCTTCATGTGCATGGAAGTGATTTTCAGGAGAAATTACTTCATGTTCTTCTTTAGACTGAGGTGTAGCACTCTAGCCTGTAGTTCTTTAAATCGTCCAACTTGCCTTACTGAAGACAGATTTAAGGTTTGCCTTTCTCTTGAAGATGATAAAGAAATGGCCCAGCAATCACCACCTGTTATAGAAACAAAAATGTGAATAGTCATGTGATTTAAATGCTGGAACCAGTGGCTCCAAGAAAAAAAACCAATATTGCTAATCTGGTGCACTAAGCAGGCAGTGATTAGGGAATGACCAAGGGATTGTTGGGACAATAACAACAAAAAAACGAGTCAACAGCAAAAGAAAATAAAAGAAGCATGAATATTTATTTGTGGCAGTGAGGAGAGGTAGTGGTAGAAGCCACCATCACAGGGGATCTGCAAACAGGGTGCAGAGGACACAGCCTGGGACAACTACTTGCTGTTGTGTGGGCAGACCTAGTAAGATGATACCTACCATCCCTGCCATGGTAGGGAATTCAGAATTATATCCTGAGCTGTGCCAAGAGGAAGGGTGTGCACACAGGGAAGCCTGCACTCCCAGGTGTGGGGCAATGTGACAGTGGTTACCTGGCTGGTTGGAAGGGGTGGTTAAACACACACACAACTGTGCAAAGGCATCCATATGGATGTGGAGTCAGAACTTCTTGGTTTGTGCTGCATTCATTCTGAACTGTGACTGTTATTATAGCAATAAACTACATCTGTACTATGAATTGAGCAGATTTTCTCAAATCTACAAAGCTATCTGCATATTTCCTGCACATCCATGTTGTCCCAGTGACATGTTCCCTCTTATTTCCCCCTGCAACAGAGTGGAACTTTTTCTTTTTTTTTTTTTGCCATAACATTGAGAAGGATTTCCTTGAAGATCAACCAATTCTCCTGGGTCTCCTTGCTTTCTCCCATTAGATGATGCCATGCAAGTCCCTGAATAAACTGAAATTGCTCTCTCTTGCCATGAAAATAGATTTAGTGAATGTGAGAATAACGGATTAATATAGAAAATAATTTTTATATGAAAATAAAAAGAAGCTTATTATGCAGCATCCTGCCAAAGTACAGACTTTGACTGTGAATTATATTTGGCATCTGGAAACTCAATTAGAACAAGTAAAAAGACAGCCTTTTAAATTAAGTGTCTCCAAATGAGTATTTAATTTCTGCTTAATAAGGTGATGAGAGATGGAGGTGAAGGAATACATGCATAAAATTGAATATTTAATTATTCTGTTATTGAGAAATAAATAGGAAGTGAGACAGGGACAAAACCCAGATATTAATTTTTTCATTTTATTTTGCCTGTGTCTCAAGGAGAAGCATTTCAAGGGACTTGACAGCATCCATATTCAGCTTAAACAAAAAGGAGTGGAAATATGTAAATGAAGGTTACTAAGCATAAATTTTAGCTATAAAAGAATTAATATGATGCAAATAAATATTTTGTGACCCTGAACTCTCTGAAATTGGTAAAGAGAGTCCGGCAGACATAAATAAAAACAGTAATATTCATTACCAGTGCAAATATCCATAGCAAGAATAGTTCTCTCTTCCTTATTCTTTCAAGTTTTCTACCTAAAGATCCCTAACCCTGGATGAGCTAAGAGATACATGAAAAGACTTTGGGCACTAGTCAGGAGAGCCCCAGGTGCCCTGGCTATTGTGACACTGGGATATGGTGGTCCATGATATGAAATGAGATGATAGTGACTATTCAATTGGAAAAAAAAAAAAACCAACAATAAAATTACCATTCTTCCTTTATGTGAGGGCATTTAGACTCCCAGCTTCTAAATAGGCTCAGTTTTCAGGCACATGTGAGGGATATAATGTAATAGGCTGCATTTGAACAAATAACGTGACTCAGCATTCAAGTTACATGTGGTAAATTTTTATTTTTAAGATTACTCTGCTGTAAATTATTTAACAATCAATTTAACTTTTTTCTATTGAGTCATTCAAAACTGGAACAGAAAATAGTATCTAAAGAAACGCAAGCCAGGCTCTATGCCAGGGTTCTAGCCCTTTCACCCAACAAAAAATTGATAGTTCAGATATTGCATTGTATTTTAAGATAATTAAATGTAAATAATCTACTTCAATTTTTACTTGAAATTTGACCACTATTTTTTGGATGTATCATAAAGGGCTGTAAGGCAGGATGACTCTGTCCTCCATATTTCAGAAAGTATGCCTGCAGCAGTCCTCCAGCAATGCAGTCTTACTGCCTGTATTCCAGAGAATCAATAGTTTTGTAAGTGGTGGATTGCACAAGCTTCCATCACAAGTTAAAAAGAAAAACAAACACCTTTTTATTTTTCCTCAGGAGTATTTTAGTATATAAGAGGCAATAATTCAGCCTGCTTATAATGAACTTCATCAACTACAATGTGCTAACAACATCTAGGCCAAGTCCCTCAGTCTTATGCATTGCTACATTTCTCAGAGCCAGAAATACTTTGGACTTCAGTATCCTGACTTTAAGGTACTAAATGTGCTCAATAGTGATTATGTTTGTTGTTGCTCAATTCTAGCAATACTTAAATGACACATATTTAACTATGTCCAGGATGAGAAAATGTGTTGCTAGTAATAGTGTGTGGGCATTTTTCAATTCACAATTGCAGATGCAGCATTCAGTAGAATTATGAAATCATTAAAATTGGAAAAGACCTCCAAGATCATCATATCCAACCTCTGACCTGCCACTGTGCCCACTAAACCATATTGTGAAATGCCACATCCACTCACTTTTATAGCACTTCCAGGGATGGGAAGCCTACCACTTCCCTGGGGAGCCTGTTCCACTGCTTAGCCTCTCTTTCAGTGAAGTAATTTTTTCCTAATATTTAACCTGAACCTACCCAGGTACAGCTTAAGGCTATTTCCCCTTTTGTATCACTAGTTGCCAGGAAGAAGAGGCCACCACATCCCCCCATAGAAGTTAAGTGCAGTCCTCCAAAATCCTCCAGATTTTGTGGCAAAGTATCATTATTATACTATTTTTTTACAATATACTTTCAAAAATTAAGCAAATATTCTATTCTCCAACAACAAAATATGAACTAATAAAACAGAATTGAAAAACAAAGGTGCTGCTTCCAATTTACATGTTCAAATAAGGATTTTTATGCATGTTAGTCCAGAAAGGCCTCCAAAATAAACAGAAAATCAATCTCAAAAAAATAATCAAAAAAAAACCCACAATCAAACAGCTCATTTTTATTCTTGTTTGATTATTCTTCTATCTTAAATATTTGCATTAACAAAGTAAGCAAATACAAGAAATTCTTCAAACTCGAACAAAAAATCTCACTGGACTTAAGCAGAGTTATAGCTATAGTTGTACATGCCTCCAGAAAACTTGATTCCATATGATTAGAATGCCAAATAGCCCTGCAAGTGTGAGCAAAGAATATAGCACACATTTAAAATTAAACTTCCTAGGGCTTAAAAATATGACCAAAATTATTGCCTACATCCCACCTCTAGTTGTATTAATTCTAGAAAACTAAATAAACAAACAGAAACTTCATTTAAGCATACTTTTTTTTTTTTTTTTTTTTTTTTTTAAATAAGCATCAGCTGGAGTTTTAATCTGTTTTCTTCTTTTATTGACAAGATTCTGTGACTAGGAATGTTAATTGGTTAATGACAGTGTAATTTCTAAATTTGGATTAAATTTTGTTGGCTTTTCTTCTCATGGTGTCATCCTTACAAAATCTTAAAACACATCAGTTGATCCCCAGACAAAGTAAGTGCCCTTTGAGACATTTTTGTTTTCTCTGTACTATTTAAATTAGATGAACTGACTTTCAGATGACACAAAAAAGAGGACAGCTATTGTTGTTGCTTTCCTCAAAGATTATATTAAAAATGAATCTGAGAGTGTGTCTGTTTCAAGAATTACTTGTTAATCTTTGATAAGAGTGACTAGTGAAAACAATGTGTTTAACTCTTTGATCTACTACAACGATGATCAAAAATAGAACTTATTTAATACTGTTATCAATATTTGTTAAACTGTAAGTTTGATTCATAGATATGGCTCTCTGTTAATCGTTATGGAACAGAATACAACTAAATAATTGCCTAGAATGATAGGGGTTAGATTCCTACTTGCCAGCTGAAGTATCCAGTGCAATTGTAACTACTGTGGTCAGAGTGAACTGGTGCAAAACATAAGGGTATAATAAATAATTTTAAATCTCACATACAGGGAGCATGTTTGTTATCAACATAGCATATATAAGTGAACTGATTGAACAATCAGATACTATAACAGAAACTGCAACTTCTTTACAAACTTTGCAAATTATTCCCATCAAGTGTCTACCATTTTTATATCTTGAAGGACAAGGAGACCAAGTCATTGGGGAAGAGGGTATGCCCTGTGCCCAACAGCACATCATTGTTGAGAATTGATCTTGTCTTGGCCAGACCTGTATCTGTGTGTCTGTGAGGCTGGAAGTAGGCAAATGAAGAAGATCAATGTCTTTCTTGGGAATGTCCCCTATGTTTCCTGCTGCAAAGCCAGAGTTGATCAAAATCAGGCTGCCTGCAGGTACAAGGAATAAAAGAATTAATCTTGATATTACTTCCACCTTCTGGTCACTTAAGGCAAATTAGGAGGAAGCAACTAATCACTCATATCTCTGAGGGAACTGGTGATTTTGAAAAGTAGAAAAGTAGTGATGATGTATTGGGTTTAAGAAGAGATGGTTTGTACTTCTACACTTGTTCCTGTTTACCATAAAGCCGATTTTGAGCTTATCCTTATCAACCTTGGTGGAACAATGCTGCTATTACAAAGATAATAGTTAATTTGAGCAGATCAGTGGAAGAATCTGCTATCATATTTTCTTGGACAAGTAGATTTCTTGCTGGGAATTACCAAAATTACAAAAATTAAAAATAAAAAAAATTCAAAAGAATACTATGAGTAAACTAATGCCTGTACAAGAAATTCTTAAGTCACGTGGGACATTTAATCACCATTGAAATCCACCTTTAAAAATGCTTTTGTACTAAGTATTCTTTAGGTTTTAGATACCTAAAGATAAAGGCTGTTTAGTATAGCTCTAATAAAATCCTTGTAAAACATTTAAAGATCTTAAAAGGCTTTTTTGTTTGTTTGTTTTTATTTTGAATAAATATTTATTAACATTATTAGGTATTAGGAACTTAGCCATTTAGATACTTTTAAATTAACATTACCACAGCAAATTTCAGTTGGTAGTCTGTGATTTTTGACAACTTTCTTGAGGACTACAGCTAATCCTGTTGCTATAGAAACATTTTTGTACTGATAAACATCATATTAGGAACACAGAGAGTGCCACTATCTCAAATGAAATATCAAGAATATGTTATGAATTGTCATGTATTATTCCTGACCAATATGTTGGTGGGAAAAGATACTTGAGTCTTCAAGTGTGTCTTTTACTCACACACCCCCCACCCCCTAAACCACCCCCTAACCCACCCCCACCCATTTCTACTATCTCTGATGGGTAATGCACACAAGAATGCCAGGTGGGCATTTGAGGAGAAACTGTGAGGATCCTGCCATAATTAATGTATCCCAGAGATAGGGAAAGCTGAGATGTTTGTGACTTTGGTGCACTTCAGCCTGCAAAAGCAGACAAAATACTTCTAGAGATTGGGTTAGCTAGGCAAACTGGCCTACAGCTACCCACTCCCATAGATATGGCTGCAGGATATATCCAGCCCAAAACCAGGGAACACCTACTTTTGAATAGTGAAAAAATGCATTAAGATTTATTCAAATAGAGATAAAATGCTAAAATAGCTGCACAGGAGTTTTGCTGCTTTGCAATTGTGCATTCTGCGGGATCAAAGACAGTAAAATTGTTTCTAGCTGAACCTGCTTATAATATAACTCATTAGTCCTAAGAGTCATTGATGAAATCTGATGCTTAGTGTACCCAGCTGCGCCTTCTTCTCTGATAAATTCAAAAACCAAGGGGGTCTCACTGAATCTTGGGACACAACTGTAGGGACCAGGACCTGATGATATTATAGTCAGTTGTAATAGATGCCAGAGTTATTATTTAGATACTGAATAGCAATATTTAGATACTGTATCAGCAATAGCAAACATCTAATCATAATCACCCATATAATCATTGTGTCCTACATCTCATGCCTGGCTGAGAACCTTCCCTCAACTACTCTGCTACATAATCTATGTTGGTAAGTTTCCAAAAATATGTTTCCAAAAATATTTTCTATTTATAAAAGCTCAGAAATGTACCTGAGAAGAAGCAGAAAAGCTTGGTTACCACTGTTTACAATGGATATGGCAAACTCTGGAGATGAGTAAGAAATATAAGTGTTTCGTGGCATAAGAAAAATTTTACTTTAAATTATGATAATTGTTCCACTTTCTGCACCAGACTTCATCATTGACAGGGTCTACAGACATTAATGTCCTAAATGGATTTGAGAACATAGGATTTAAATGGAAGGCATCCAAAATACTTTCTGACAAATAGCTTTCCCACTAACCTCATCTGATAAACCATTGAGAT
Organism: Oenanthe melanoleuca; assembly: GCF_029582105.1. Taxonomy (NCBI): domain Eukaryota; kingdom Metazoa; phylum Chordata; class Aves; order Passeriformes; family Muscicapidae; genus Oenanthe; species Oenanthe melanoleuca. The sequence continues at coordinate 70,714,807 of NC_079333.1, read as the reverse complement.
CAGCTGTACAACACCTAACCCCATAAGCTATGTAAGTAAAAGTTTTTACATGAGGATTTGAGGAGTTTGGTTTCAAAATTTTGCATATTTTAATTCTGAAAAAAACCTGTTAGCTTTTGAGATTATCATTATCTTAGATCCCTGCTGTTTGAATACTGTAAACTTGAAAATAAGATTACATAAAAAACCTGATTATTTTATATTGTAGTCAAATGAATTCTCTGCACCAAGAAAAAATCCTCCCAAACAAACCTGTAAAAAATGGCTTTAAATTTGAACTTTGTTATTATTTGTGTTTTAATGTTTTCTTCATTTTCTTTTCACTGACATTAATTCATTTTCTCAAATAAAACATTCTTATACAAAGATTGTAAGTGGGCAGTTAACATGATCCAAGGATCTTCTTTCTAAGCTTTCAAATACTTTTATCCTTCAAGGTTTCTGCACCTAATTTAAACAACACTAACTAGAATGTGTGCTGTTACCTACATAAATAGAGTTGCTTTCAAACATTATGGTCTAAAATGGGTAATGAAACAACTTTGTGTGTATTGATACAACAAACATATCCAGAGGCAACACACACACTTCAACACCACAACTCACATGGCTGAGTGACAAGCCAAATATGTAATCTTACAACAGTATTTTAATGTGTTTAGGGTGGTGCTGTGAGCTAGTAACACCAAAACTGGAAGCAAAGCCTGGCAGACAAGCAGTTTGGCTGAAGTGACTGAATACAGATAAGCACTTGCTGGAGCTCTGTGTATGAGTCTGCATGTGTATGTGCTTTGTTGCTCCTTTTTGCTTCTAATCCTTTTTGCCTATGGCAACAGCAAGACTGACACTCATATCAAAAATAAAAGTAGATGAGATAAAAATACCATGGAGTGAGATATTCAAATCCAGCTTCACTAAAGCCAAAGCAATAGCCTTATGCTAATATTAGTATCATGTAAAAAAAACCTGAATGCATTATATCATTATGGCACAACCTAATAAAATCACCCATGTCCACATGAAGGAATGGACCACTATCCACCTCTCTCCCTCTCTCATTCTTTCTAAAGCTCTTAAAACCATTAGCATCTCTTGAAAAAATAATACCAACCAAATAATATGATTCAGATAATCCAGACGCAGGTTCTGAGTATTATGAAAGAATGAGGTGCCTGTATGATTTCAGTCAAAACAATTTCCTGCTTAACCAGTTTTTAAGGGTAGAGAATGTAATTAAAAATCAGAAATATGGCTAAAATTCAAAGTGGATGGATGAAACATGGGGGCAATTGTGTAGGGTGTCACTTTGTGCTGACCTTTTTCCCTGAGTCAATTCCATAAAATATTCTGGAGTGTGATTTATTTGCTTTAGCTGCTATATTCAATTGCAAACACCTACACAATAGATACATAGAGCTGTATGTGCATCATCACAGATCTGAGCAAATGAGATATTCCATTTGTTTGCAGGGAAATAAAATCCATCAAAATGAAAAAGTTTGCTAGCCTGAAACATTATACTTAGCTTTAATGGGAAAAGGAGAAAGAAAACACCTTTCTCCTGTTTCTTTCATTATGGATTATTAACAAAGTACAAGACTTCATTTCCCCTGCCGTAAAAGAACCTTAATGAAACACGAGAGCAAAGAAATATCTACTAAGAATGTGGTTTTTTGGTAGAAAGGTTTTCTCTATGCTGTCCTTACATTTTCCCATCTCCTTTCTACATATCCTGAGGTACTTTCATTTTAAAGATCCTGCTTAGAGAGAGACAGGGGGAGAGAGAGAGAGAGAGAGAGAGAGAGAGAGAGAGTGAGAGGACTATTAATCATTTTAATAAATTTTTTAAAAACTTGATAGGTTTTATTTTTTTTCATTTATGGTGTTAAGGGTATTTATCTTTAAAAATTCATTTACTATTTGTGAGAAAATATCTTAGCATGCCCAGGTTTTTTTCTGGCTTCAGGCTGAGAAAATCAAAGAAACTTCTGCCTAGTGTTAGTTATTTTCTTTGCTCTTTAGCCTAACTCTACTTTTTCAAGGCCTGGAGGATCTAGCATGTGTGACAAAGTTGTTTTGTGCAAAGGATTAAATATTCCTGAAGATACTACAGGTTTGCCTGAAAAAAACTTTGACTCGGTGAGATATTGAGCTTGTGTTTTTATGAAGATAAAACAGAAGCCTTTACATACTGCATGTCAAACGCTTTAATATTGCTAAAGATATTTGCAGTTTTAGCCTGCCTTTTTTCTTCCAGCCCACACAATCTGAAGCTTTGCTGACAGAGCTTAGGCAATCTATTATTATCCTCACTGCTTTGCACTGGTGCATTTTGAAGCACTGTCATTCAATTTTCAGTCAGAAGGTGTTTGTTGAGTGGAGTTTATTGGTTTTGTTTTTGCTGTGCAGTTGAGTTTTTTGATGCTGTCTCTGACAACATACTCATAGGCAAGCTCAGGAAGCGTGTATTGGATGCATGGACAGTGAGGTGGATTTGGACTTTGCTAAACAGCAGATCCCAGAGGGCTGCAGTCAGTCACACAGGGTCTAGCTGAAGGTCTGTCACTGGTGTCCCCCAGGGCTCCATACAGGGTCCAATATTGTTTAATTATCCACCAGTGACTTGGATGAAAGGACAGATGCATCCTCCACAAGTTCACTCATAACACAAAGCTGGGAGGAGTGGCCAATACCCCAGAGGGCTGTGCAGCCCTTCACAAGGACCCAACAGACAGCAGAGATGGGCAGAGAAGAACCACCTGAAATTCAACAAAGGCAAGTGCAGAGTCCCACACCTGGGGAAGAATAACCCATGCATCAGCACAGGCTGGGACTGCCCTGCTGGAACAGAGCTCTGCAGAGAAGGAGCTAGGGGAGCATGTGGATAACGAGCTGTCCCTGAGCTAGCAGTGCCCTTGTGGCCAAGGACAATGACATCCTAGTGTACATTAGGGAGACCACTGCCAGCAGGATGAGGGAGGTGGTCCTGCCACACTTCTCAGCCCTGATGAGGCCACATCTGGAATGTTGTGTCCATTTCTGGGCTCCTCAGTGCAAGGGAAACATGGAACTCCTGTAGCAGGTCTAGTGGAGGGCTATGAGGAATATTAGGAACTAGAACATCTCTCTTATGAGGAAAGGCTGAGGGAGCATGGCCTGCTCAGACTCAAAAAGAGATGGCTGAGAGGGAACCTCATCATTGTCTATCAGTATCTGAAGGGAGGCTGACAAGAGGAGGTTTCCAGGCTCTTCTCAATGATACTGAGCAATAGGATAAAAGGCAATGCACAAGAAGTTCTACCTGCACATGAGGAAGAACTTCACTGTGCAGGTGACCATGCACTGGAACAGATTGTCCAGAGATATTGTAGGTTCCCCCTTGCTGGAGTTATTCAGGAGTATTCTGGGTGCAATGTCATGCAATGTGATATAGGATGACACTGTTTGAGCAGAAAGATTGGATCATATGACCCTCTGTGATCCTTTCCAACCTGACCCTTTCTGTGATTCTGACTCCATACTATATGATAGATAAACAGTGAGTGTCATGGTTTAACCTGAGCCATCAACCAAGCACAATGGAACCACTCACTCACTCCCCCACCAGTGGAACAGAGGAGAGAATTGGAAGGCTGAAAGCTAGAAAACCTGTGGGTTGAGATAAGGAGAATTTAGTAGAGAAAGTTAAAACCTTGCACACAAGCAAAATAAAATAAGGAATTACTTCATTGCTTTCCATGAGCAGATGTGTATTCAGCCATCTCCAGGAGAGAAGGGCCCATCACATGTAGCAGTGAAGAAGGATCCACTCTTTAGCTAAATGTAAATATTTTCTGCCTCTACAAATCTGAGAATTTTTTTCACATTTCAGATCTTGTGAAAGCATTTTAATGAGAAATTAAACACATTTCTTTCACATTTGGGTAAGTTTTCTATAGGTTATTAATTTTAAAAAAATCTTCATAATAAAAGAAGAGAAAAGGTGGAAAAAAGACAGGAGAGATAGTGATGTCTTTATTGTACTGTACTGTGTTTCATTCGTGCAAAAGCCTGTATGCTGAAGATGGACAAATTAGTGGCTTTAAAAATACCATTGCAATTTTCACTGGCAAGTTGATCAAAAGTAATTTTTGCTGTATTATATGACTCCTATGGATATAGTACTGAAGTTTTTTCAGTGGCCGTTTATTTTTAAAATGCACCTTATTCCAAGATTAACATGAAATGCGTGGGATGCAAAAAATAAATCTTGGATATATTTATTTGATCACTTAAGAAACTTTGCTTATGTAAAGGTATTCTGTCTAGAAAAAAATTTGGATTTCTTTTCTCTGAAAGGGAATTTTTTATGTTTTGCAAGATATAAGGTTTGGTATTTTATCCATACTTGCCTCTCTTATTCACCTCAGAATCTCACAAGGTCTATTACAGTGGTTTTCAACCTGATAAGAAAAGCTTTTACGTTTGGAGTTTAAAAATATTTATTACACATAGATATAGGTATATAGATATATATCTTTTTATCAGAAACACTTAATGGAATCAGAAGAGGAAACTGACCAGCTTTTATTTCATCTGAAGAACTGCAGTCTTGTGGAGTTGAAATGCATGCCAGAGGAGTGACCCTGTTCTGTCTCATAGAGCATTATTATACAATTAAAGCAGTAATGCTCTCAAGACTGTTAGATTTTATAGTGCACTTCTACACTTTATTTTCTTCATTGTTTTCCAGATATCACACAGTGAGAACTTGATCTGCAAAGAAATAAGGTACTTAAATCCTGATTAATTGTCCCTGTAGGCAGTTGCATAAGAAATAAAGATAAGATGTTAAATGGCAAATACCTTTTCTTATTCAGCTTCTGTATAGTCAGAGACCTTTCATTTTTACCATTAAGCCTAAGCAGCTGAGGACCATATACACTCTGTTGGGGATCCTGATTGAAGATAAGTGCATTCCTACAGTTACATAATTAAACCTTGAAGAGAGAAGAGCTTATGATTTACCCTGTAATCTATTGTATGTGACTCAGACTCAACTGCTAATTTTGACTGTCATACTTGGGCACTTAATCTTCCCTCAGCATGAGTGCAAGAGTAGCCTAGGTAAGTAATTTAGGACAATTTCAAATAGCAGGACTCTTTAATTCCGGTATTTCCTTGTGCTGTGATCTTTTAACTCAGCATCCACAAAGATTCCGGTGTTCTTTTGTGGATCTACACCTCAGTTGTTCACAGTTTGTAAATAAGATAGTCACATCTCAGATAATTGAAACCTCCTTTTAATTATTGCAGGGAATTTTGTTTTGCAGCACTGGCACTGCTGCCATGAGTGCAAGAGGTAATCCAAGGTAACTGATTTTTCTGCTTTATGACTTATGCTTTCTGCCTCTAAAAATCCTGAAATTGCATATGCCTTATTTTTTATGGGCTCTGCTGCAAATAAAAACACCAAGTGAAAAGTGAACATAATTCCTATTGTAGTGTGCAGTAAGGTATTCCCTAACTGGAAATCTTTGTTCCAATTCTGTGCACCAGCATGTCTGCATTGCATAATTTATTTGTACTTGTGCTGGCTTAGTGCTAGCAAATAAAAAAGAACCTGAAGCCAAATGACACTGATTACCTTACAACCACACTACTTAAGGCTAGCATTCCTTATAAATTTGTCTCAGAGACAAACAGTGTCAGTAGTGACCTAACAATAAGTGCAGAAAATGAGAAGACATTGAGATCTTAGTTCCTTTCTATTTATTGGTTTAGAACAACACTGAGGTCCCTTGAAGTAGATCCTTAGGTGGTGAGTCTGAGTACTCTGGAAACAACTAACATTTTTTTAAATTTTACCCCACCTATGTCTTGAGGATTAAAACATTTTTCATGCCAGAAAAGTATGTTTGAATCTTCTAAAAAAGTGCAATGAATTGAATGTGAGTGTCTTATAAATACATAAAAAGAAGATGGCTTCATTAACACAATGATTTCTAAGGTAACCTAGATGTTGCATCAGGAATGCTTTCTGGTCTGGGAAGATTTTCAACATATCCCCATATTAAGAGCTCAAATCAAAACATGGTAAATGATCTCAGTGAAGTGATAGCACCTTAATTTCTACACAAGTACTGGTTGCTATAGTTCCCTTCCTGAGGTTTTCAGTATATATCTATATCACACAATGTTCTGCAATTTACATGTGTTGGTGCAAAAAAACAGTACTTTAAAGATCACACACATAATAAAGATGTTATATTACTAATTCTTGGTGATATGTGTGAGCCCTGAAAGAAATCAAATTCAGGCATCAAAGAAACAAATCTTCATCTTAGGAACTATATTTATCAAAATAATCAATTTTATTTATTATGTCATCCAACAGCTGCCTTTAAAACATATCTGCAACAATTTTGCTGATCAAGACATGCTTATATAATAAAGTGCAGCAAGGTTAGTAAAAGGATAAGAGCAGAAGTTTTGTGAGGAGTGGCTGAGGGAGCTGGGGTTGTTTAGCCTGGAGAATAGGAGGCTCATGGGGGACCTTGATGCATTACAACTACCAGACAGGAGGCTGTAGCAAGGTGGGGGACAGTCCCTTCTCCCAGATAGGAAGAGATATGGAGGCAAGAGAAAATGGGCCCAAGTTGTGTCAAAAAAGGTTTAGACTGGATATCAGGAAGTAAGTTTTCACTGGAAAAATGTCAAGCACTGGAACAGGCTGCTGAAGGAAGCGATTGAGTGACCATTCCTGGAGGCATTAAAAAGAGATAAAACTGTGGCACCTGGGGATATGGTTTAGTGGTGGACTTGGCAGTGTTGGGTTAATTGTTCCATTTGACAATATTAAGGGTCTTTTGCAATCTGAATGGTTTTGTGATTCTGTAAAGACAAAATAAAAAGGTCTGAAGAAGACATAAGACAACATCAAAACAACAACATTAAGACATTTTCTATCAAAAAAAGGAAGACATGAAGCAATCTTCTGATAGTATTAACATCAGAGTGGCATCACTTAGAGAATGTACTATTTAAAAAAAAGAGAAAGATTTGTGTTGAAGAATTGAATCAACATTGCAAATGGTCAGCCACAATTAGACTACAAAAGAAATGACAATGCTTGGAGGAGAAACTTGTTCCTTTTCCAACAATATGAAAAATACAAATGTTGATCTATACAAAGTGAAATCTTCTTACAACATGGTAAAATTGTAATTTTTCATGGGAGTTGTAAGTGGTACTTAATCCGTTTTTAACTCTGGATTTACATATATTTAAGTGCTTTAGATTTTGTTCTAATTTATTCAAATAAAGGTGTTATATTTCAAAATGATTGTACGGATTTGTGTCAATCATGAAAACTCTGTAATTAGACCAGAGATATTTTATATTGAACTACTCTGGCACTTTATCAGAAAGAATTAAGTATACCTGAATGAACTTATTTTCTTATTTCAATTTTTCCTTTGAGCAGCTTTACATAATTTGAAACTTGCTGAAAGAAAACAAATGTAAAGCAATGGGACAAATTATATATGCTTTTTGAAATATAATTTTCCTTTTTCCTTAATCAATGATAATTCTGTAATGACTTCCAGAAACATACAATGTTGTACATTTAAATATTTTTAATAATAAGAAAAATGAGACTTGACTATTAAAACATATTCCCATAATTAATATACTATGATAGAAAATGAAAATAAAGAAACAGACACTGAGTCAGCGTTACAGCTGCAAACCCCTAAGGGTATTAGTTAGAAGTTATGAACTACAAAATTTCCAATGGACTTTTAAAAAGATGGAACAAACAGGTGTGAGCAAATTTCCTAATTGTTTGCTGAAGTTTGACTTAAATTTATCATGCCTAAAAAGATCCATATTGTACTATAGTGTGAAATTTATGAAACGTGCCTTGTCCACTTTTCTGAAAAGCATTTCATGCAGGGCTAATAAATAAATAAAAATATATAAGTATATAAATAACATCATTTTGGGTAAGTGTTCTAATTAATATGTTGTTACAGGCTATAATGTGGGTGCAGAGAGAGGAATAAATAAAGGGAGCTGGTGGAAATGAGATCTATATTTAAAGAAAAAAAAGTCTAATTTGTTTACGTTATAAGAGGTCTTTAGAAGGTATACTTTATAAGGTATCATTAGAAGATAATTACTTGAAGGGTTTAAGATTAGTTAGGTTAAGTGGCATGAAGAGAGTTCTAGCTTTTTGTTAATCCCTTTTATTTTCAGGTCTCAGTGTACTGACAGATTTTAAGGAGAGCCTGTGTATCCACTGGGAGGTGTACATTGCAACACCCAGCCAGGGTGGTTATTATATCCCTGCTGCCCAAATTTCATTATCTTTATGTATGATCCATTTTCAGAATGACTTATACATAGAGTGTAGCATTCTATGCTTCTGAACAAGATAAAATACAAGTTAGACCAGTATCCACTTGTCTAAAACAACTATAGGAGAAAACACGTGCTATAAACAAACAGCCAAGACGTTAAAAAGTTAGAAATCTAAAGGTGTAAAATTATTGCCTTCAGATCCAATATCTTCACAAAAATGTTATAAATGAAAATGTGATTAGGAGAGACAAAACTATAGATTTATATAATCTGCTTCCAATTCACAACTTAGTATTGTAGTTCAGAAACGCTTTAAAAAATTCTTTTCATGTCAAATATGAAGGGCAATAACAGCTAGGAACTCGGATAGATAAATATGTTGTATGGTGGTCAAATCCCTGTGCAAAAGAACAGCTTTTATAAAATGCTGTCTTTCATATATTCAAGTCTTTAATGAATGTCAGTTCCTGGTTCTATTCAGTTTTGTTTTCTTCCTGTGATATATAGATTTGCAATTTTATTTTGAGTCTTATTTGGTTTATCTTTGCCTCCAGGGCTGCATTATTGTGGAAAAGAAATAACAGAATATTTTCCTCAAAATGGAGAAGGCATAGATGTGTTACTAATTGGAAATTCAGATAAGTAGTTTATGATTTTTATCTTGTCCTCCTCATATTAATTTCTCAGCAGATGTTTAAATGAAGCCAAATATATTAAAAATGGATTGCTTTTTATGGGTATCCATAGGTATTGACAGGTATAAATTTGAATTGTGGACTTTATGTTATATTTTATCAATTAGAAGCAAGCATTTGAAATTACCTGTGAACATGCAGCAAGTTTCATCCAGCTATAAAAGTCAGAACATACTTGCATTAGTTCTGCCAATATCTTCATTGTGGTATAATAATTTTATTTCAAGGTAAATTATATTTTCATCATTAAAAATAACCCTTATGATGACTGGCCATGGAAAATATATTTTTTTCAATTTAAAAAAAAAAATTAAAGGATCTATCATGTAAATGAAAATTGACTTGTAATGGGATACGAGACAATATGACATTTTGTGTTTTAGTAGCTATTTAAACTTTGTGTTCGTTATTATTTTCTTTCTTTTTTTTTGTACTCTACTCTCCTGGAGTAGCCCTCTTCACAACTTACTAAACAGTACTATCAAATCATCCAGTTTAGAAAATGAACGTGTATCTAAATTCTTATTGCTTTTATTTAGAGGTTCATCCCAGAGTGACTTTATCACCCTCAACTTTTTATAGTGTTTATAGAAATAAAAGAGAACAAAGGCAAAAATCCAGGATCAGGAAACCCAGAATTCAACTGTGATTCACTTTAGACACAAATCCTGGAGTCATTGGACATGCCTAGAAAAGAGGCAAAATTCATAGAATAAGGGAATACATTATGAGTTTATGGATCCTCAACAGAAAAAATGTACAGCAATGCTTGATTTTTAAGAAAACATTTTCAAGGAATAAGCTAGAAACTATAATAATTAGCAATCTGAAGAATCCATGTTTTTATTATGACTACAATGACAATTGCATTATCTGCTTTGCTGTGAAATCTCACAATTGTTTTACATGAACATTGTAATGGAGAAAATCTCGTTGCATTTAATTTGCTGAACTTCATATAATTCAAGCACAATTTTTTTACTGATATTAGAAGAATGTGAATATCTATTAGTGAAAAACTTTTTATATATTATTTTCTGATATTTATATACTAATTTCTTCAATGCTTCTCTGAAGTCTGCTTCTAACTTAAAGCTTCTACTTTCACCCCTCCATAAACTGCTTGTTTACAATCTACAGTAAATCAGTTTTCATGCTGGTTCAGATATCATGAGTGGCTATTAATCTATGGCTGTTCTCATATTAAAGACATTTCAACAAGCTATATTTCTCTTTTCTTTCTGTTTTGTGGAATAATGCCACACAATTTTTGGAAGCTTATACTAGCTTTTTCTACAAAATCTGTAAAGGTGTTGGTGTCCTAAATATAATGGCATAATTTAAAATCATAATTAAAGTAACACTACAAGCTGATATATTTCATCCATTCAATTACTTTACATTCTCAAAAAAAAGAAATCCAAAAATATTTAATCTGATTCTTGGCTTTTTTGGTTGGTTTTTGATGTTTGGTTGATCGTTTTTTTGGCTTTTTTGGTTTTTTTCTCTCGTAGGAAGAACCCCTGCAACCTAATACAGTTGCTTATGTTGATTCGCATACTCAAGGTTTTCCACTTCTCTCTGTTGATCATATAAAGGAAATTTCACTGCCTCTGACCAGACAAGTAACTTTAGATAACTGATATTGGCTCAAATATATTTTAGTTTTAAATAAACTGGGAAACACCAACTGTTTCAGCAGGTTTTGTAAGCTAACTCATGTTTTGACTCTACTTTGCTGTCTTTGTTTCCTAACACAGCTTGAAGATGATTTCACTGTGTGAAAATGTGGATCTGGAAGATTAATCCAGTGGACTAATCTTTTGTCTTTAACCTAATTAAGGAAACAGAACAGGATAAATACAGATTTTCAGGGGCAGAAAGCATTTATTTCCCGAATGAATATGATCTGTAACTCTTGTTACTCCAATTCTCTGAATCATTATGGTTATGAAGAGTTAAATCAGTTAAAGGCTGGGGCCGTTTTCTTCTAGTCTGTCCTTTGCTTGAGGCATCTAAGCTCAGTGTGACCTTTCATGAACAAGAATAAATTCTTTAGTGCTATTTTCAGATTTTCTTCATAGAGAAAGGGATTTAGAAACAAATTGCAACTACACTGAACCAGTTACATTTGGAATTTAAGACATTTTAGTACTATTTTTTACAAGTCATTAGAAAAATTAACAAAAAAAACCCAACTTTAGTTTGAACATATTTGAGATACACTAGGCCTAATCATACTACCATTGAAGAAAAAGCTAAGACTCCCACTGATTTCAGTGGGCTCAGGATTATATACACAGCAGGGGACCAGGCTCAGTAATCCATGAAGTCCTTTTCATCTCTATGTTACTACAATAGAAGCAGAAGTCTGCAGGAAGCATGATAATGTTAGGGTTGCAAGGCCTGAAAAGTTTGAAAGCTAGGACTTCCACATGAAAGATATTCTTTTTGAGAAGTGCAACTAATACAGAAGAAACTGTGATTTTGAAATTAATTTCTATTGGTTATAAACATTAATCACTACAAGATACCAATATATCAGATACAGGTTTGCATTTTATAATTACTTTGGCTTAAGACTGTGATGGTTGTTTGAAATCTTTTCTTACTGAGAAAAGGGGCAGGATTTTCATTAGTTTTATTTCCAGCATTCAGCTGATGTATGGGTGACAAAGCCAAGTATGAGACACGGAAATCATTGTGAAGTTTTTACTGCAGTATCAGTACATTTATTCAGGGCAGAACAACTGGAAATCAGCTTGAATGCCCTGCCAGTGAAACTAACTCACCATCCTCTTTTTCATTTCCTGTTCTTTTCCTCATTAACAACAGCAGCAGCTGTGCTAGTCTAAATTCATAGATTTTTTTTTTTAAAATCCTCTTCTTCAACAATCAAATGCTCTAATTCTAGAAAGAGGTAACTGCATCAGTTTTTCAGATTTGGCATCTTCACAGTTTATGCTTCTTTGTACTCACCTGCATGTCACCAGACTGAGAGCAAAAGATGAGCCATTAGAAGTCAGGCTCCAATCTCAGATCTGGGGGTAAGCATTGCAATTACGGTGCAATTCAGAAGTCTGAAAATTGGCATTTAGGTATCTTACACCATTTAAAGTGTTTCAGAGTACCTGATTCAGAGGTCTCTTTCCTCATTATAGGGAGCCAGTATGACTTTCATAGCCATTAGCTTTCTGTATGAAAACAGATAATTGATCTTAGCTAGTAAATAGAAAACAGTGGTAGCAGGACTATATCTGTGTTCCCTCAGATCTCTGATAGCAAGCATCAGTTCTACCACACCATGCCCCATGCCTTCCTATCCATGTCAGTGACCCTGCACTATCCTGACAGCATATTTTGACTTTAACATATTGAAATATTCTGAAACTGAAATGGTAGATAAAATTTCCAGTTCTTGACTGTGCTCAGACACATCCAGGCTGTAGTTTAAAAGCTTTAAATATATATTTGCCTAGACACCCTACTTTTTAGAAACTGGTAAATTCTTTTCAAAGTAAGTTTTAGGCAAACAGATTCCAAGCTGCTGTCAGCAGCAATGAACAATTCTTGGTGTTTATATTGTAAACCCAAGAAACAGATAGCCATGGAATTATGAAATGTGTTGTTTTAAAGATATTTCTGAAGTCCATTTTGTTTCTTTTTGTTTGCAGTAGATCTGTTTGCCAGCATGAGATCAGGTTGACTGTGACTTTGGCTGTCTCATAGACCTCCAGAGGTGCAGAGCCCAGGAGCTTTCAGGGCAATCCACTTAAATAATGCACTACCCTCTTAGTTAAAATTATCTTCCTAATGCCTCATATGAGCCTCTCAAGACCCAAGTTGTGGCTGTTTGTCTTCACTGTATCACCTGGCCATTGTCATGTCTGTAACTCCCCCTCAGGTAATAGTAGACTGCTGTGAAATGACCCCTCAGCCTCCTATTCAGGAGACAAAGCAACCCCAGCTCCCACTCCCCATCTCATGTAGGACATGCAAGCTGGACAGTGGGTGATTTGGCCTTGTGATGTCTCTTCTTCCTATCTCAAAGTCCTTCTTGAACAAGGGATCCAAAATCTCAGTGCAGTATTCCAGAGGTGTCATCACCAGTGCTTGCATGTCACTCAGGCTTTCTCTTCCCCCCACTCTGCACTTCCCCAGAGAACAGGCTGGGGTAGGCAAGAGACTGGGAGGCAGCAAACCTGACAGACCTGACCTGATCCACAAGACTTCTAACTTCCACCCAAGACTCTCCTTCCATTTTTACTCTGTTCCACAAGAGGGGACAGGGAGTGTTTAGTTGTTTACTGTCATCGATGCAGTGGTCTTCAAAACAGTGGCATCATTTTGTACAGAAGTTCTAACTAAATTAAAGACACAAAGCATTATCTAATTTTTTATTATTTACAGAGATAACCAAAAGATTTATTAAGTAAATAAAAGGAGATAACTCCAAATTAATAGAACATATTTAACTGTAATTTACTGTTTTCTGTTTTAGAAAGCTATGTCCATTATTTCATATTTACATTGAGATATCAGAGATCACAATCCAATTTCTTGCCTCTGGACTAACAAATTCCATTACAAAGGGCTTCCACCATCATGTATACAGAAAGTTAACAAATTGAATGCTTTCTTAATCTATATAAGGTATGAAAAAGAAGTAATATAATGTTGATTTTTGACAAAGACTACCAGGACTTTGCAAGTGTTAGTTTGATTCAATAGACCTATATTTGATATCTATCTTAAGGATGCTTTTTTCTTCACAGTATCTTTCATTTGCTTCATTGAATCTTAGGAAACTGTGAAGCCTGGCAGGTATCTTCTGTGTCACTGAGTCTAGCATCCAGCAGGGAAGTGAACTGTATCTTTTCCTGAAAGGTCAAAAACTATTAAAACACCACTGAAGTTTTTTGGAGAGTGGGGAAATAATTCTGCTATTTCTGCAGTTGAGTGCAGTACATGAAACCACTACTTTACACATGCTATTGTATTTAACTAGGAGGTCACTGTGAAAGTGCTCTTTTGGTGATGTGAAAACAAAACAAAACTTTGGTGGAGAGTTTTCCTGAGTTAAAGGAAATCTCAGAGGATATAAAGAAAGCTTTATGGGTTTCTAACAAATACCATCCTGAGTCCTAATACAACATGTAGAAATTTCTGGAGAATGTGAGTAAGTACAGGAAAAGTCATGATATCACTTGAAATGTCCTAAAAACTTTGTATAAACTGTTGTATAAAAATATAATTCTTCTAATGAGTGTTTTCCCTTTCTTTTCCTTATTTTTGAGAGGGCTGGTCAGCTACAGCTAAAGATCATACCACTAGATTAATGAGATCCAAAAGAGATAGGGAAAAATAACACAGTAGCTTTATTTTACAAATAGAATTTGGTGATATACTTTTTGATATGCAGCAAACACCTCAAATTTCATATAAATTCCCTTTAACTTTCAATATTCGAAGATGTTCATTACTACTGGCAAGTTTCCAGTTTCTTTAGAGAATTATCCCTCTAATTCTTCTTCAGCATTTATTTTCCCATTTTTCTGTCCACAGAAAAATGTTTTTCTGTTTCAAAAACAATTTAAAAAAATATATATTTTTGTCCCAAGAACTAGAGCATGAAACACTTTTTCCAAGTAAATACAGCTGAATGACATTCTGAGATATGGAAAAGACATGCAAAAAGAATAATGGCAATGGTCTTATGCAGTTAAATTATATAAGATCATTAATATGATAACCCTAAGCAACTTCCTGAAAGAAAAACAAATATTGTTTAATGGAAAAAAAGAAACAAAACCACTCCTCTCTAACTCAAAATATTCTGTGTATCTGAAATCCTCCTTTTCTTGAGTTATAAACATAACTCTTCTTGGATTACAGTTTTATTTTGTTAGACAATTTTAATTTCCTGCTTGCATTACTCCATTTTGTGCTGAAGCTAATATATTCATATTCATATTCATATTTAAGAACTCTGCAATTGATAAAAAAACAGCCTCCCAGAGACAAGTGTAATTTTACATAAAATGCAGTGGATAACCACCCTGGATCCTGTTTTTAACTTTATAGATGTTTTCAAAGTCACCCAGTGAGATAACTAGAACTGCAGTGTTTTGAACGGAATTAATCCATATACCTATATGTGCTATTTATAAACAAAGCAAGTTTAGTGTGACAATTAAGAAACTATGTAGCAGTTTAGATAATAAGTTTTTCTTTACTAAAATCCCTACCAGTATCTTACACTTTAAGAATTTGGTGATTTTTATTTACATTATGAACTTTGTTCCCAAGTCCACCTCAGATAAACAGACATCAGTGCTTCCCAATGTCTACCAGAAACTGACAGCAAATACATTATTAAACTTTTCTGTACATATCTGTATATGAAACATCAAGTTCAATGTTCTACATTTGGCACAGGTGCCTTTCATTTAACCTTATTAAAACCAAAGGGGTCACTTCAAATTAATGACTCCATAAATTTGCCAAAGGATTTCTTAATATTGCGATCAGGGAATTGCAGAATGTGAAGGAGTGATTGATGAGAGCTGTTCTGATATTGCAGTAATGAATTATCTGCACAGATAAACATGACCAATTCCTTTACCAAAGGAAAAAGATTGGAAGCAAATCACAGTTGAGAACAGATGAGAACAAATTATATTATATCATCCTTATTTCTCAATCTGAGTGTAACAGTAAATTATCTGTCAGATCCTCAGATAATTTGGCAGCTTCAGATAAAAAACTGGAAAATCTGGACTTCATCTTCTCTGTGTCACTGATGAGGTAATTGTAGACAGTAACCAAGATTCCAGAGGCAAGGCTGAGGACTGATCAGCAACCTGCAGTCATCAGCTTTTGATTGTAGAACGTGCTCCAACCGTGGCTATCCTGATGACATCCACTCAACTTGTTCCAGCATGTAAAAATGCTTTTCCTCTTGGGCACCACAAAGCTGCATATTTCACTCCACTTGGAGTGAACAAAAGGGAAGTATCATAATCCTGATCCTGATGATGACATTCTCACTTGTGCAGACCAGAGGATGTATATGGCATGTGAGCTGGAGCCTTATTAAACTGGAAGATGGACATATACTGCTAGTAGGTGCATTATTTTCTAATGTAACAAACAGTGGAGCCTATATCCATATATATATGCACAAAACCATCTGTAGAATACGTGTGTTTCATGATGCAGACAGTTGTCCTGCTTCAAATTTATTTTTTTTTAATACATACAGCCAAGCACTATGTGAGTGACCAGATCATCTTGTAACGCTCATTCTCACTGCAGCAGAAACATGTCACTGTTGCAAATTTCTCAGGGAAAAAACTCTAACAATGACAGGGAAAAATGTACAATTATTTGCATCCCTGTTTGGATATGAAGGACAGATGGAAAAAACTCTTAGCACGATAATCTTTACTCACTATTGAGAACAGTGTATTGAGTGAAAAGGCCTTAGTCAAGCAGGGCCTGCACTGTATTTGACATACAATATATTTTGCTTTATATTCTTTCTTCTTTCTTATCAACTACTTCTCCTTTTTTGACTCTTTGTCACTAATGCATTACAAAAAATTTAAAAGCCACAGAAGATTTTGCTACTGAAAACTATTACACATATGAGGAATATTATATGTACATGAATAATTCATTCTAGGTGTCTGACAGCCATACCTACAGACTTTAAAGGCACATATGCTTTACTTCATTTGAAATTAAGTGATATACTCTATTTAACCATGTTTTATTACCATTAAAAGTAGCTCAGTAAATTGCTGAGTTAAAATAAATAACTCGGCTCAAGCCAAGAAAAGTAGTAATTTATGTATGAAGTAATTTAGCCTGAAAAACAGAAAGAAATACAGGTTTCAGAAAATCTTATCTGAAGGGAATCAGCTCTTTAGCCTGCTTTGCCGACCTTATTACTAATGCCAGTATAAATTTAATGTCTCCTATATTACAGACACTTGAGTTTTCCTGATTTCTTACCATGGAAGAATATGTTGTAAATTCTCTGGATTTTCCAACTGACCTCTCACAGCCTGATTAATTTATACTTATTTCATCTTGTGTCAGTGCTGACAGTTCTTATTATTTTGCATGCTTATAGTGATGAAAAAATTATGTCTCCTAAGATTTTATGTTTCTATGCTAAACTTTTTGACTTGTCTTATTTGGTAGGTTTTCTTTCCCTGAACATTCAAAAAATTTTATAAATCTGTAGAAACTTTCCTTAATGTTAAGTCACAAGAACTGCATATTTACCATATTTACCTCTTCCTTCTAAAATTCATTACCATAATAAAAAAGATAGACTTTCATACTTTGGAGCATAACCATATGTTTATACGTCTCTGTTATCTAATCTCCTTTTGATAAACTAATATGCCTCAACTAACTGGTCTTAAAATTATCTCAAGCTATATATTTTCTTTACATTTTTCACATTTGATGAACACAAAATCTATTACACAATTCTAAATTAATTTTAATGGTCGTTTGTATGACTTCCAGATCAAGATTACACAAAGATGAAACACATTTCACTATTTATTCCGTACTACCTTTTTATAGTGAAACTGACATTTTCTCATATACCTGTTATTCTCTAATATATTATTTACACAATTATGTTTATAATTGGATTGGTAATATGTCTTAACTGGAAATCCTGAATAAAATCATGTAATCTATTATGGGGTTTGCATATAACTAGAAGAGTAGGAATAGTGGAAATAGCACTACAGCTGCTGTTAATTATTTCTAAGTATTATTCTTTGTAGTACAAGTGACATATGCATTTTCAATTTATTAAAGAAACTGCTGGTGAAACCAAGGATAACTTAATTAAATTTAGTTGGTACTATTTAAGAAAAAACACAAAATTTTAATTTGGTACTTGTATAAAAAATACTTTTGAATATAATTCTCTGAATTTACATATATATGAGCAGAATTTCTTTCAAATCTTTATAGAGGCAGTGATTGATTTAATCTATACAAAATATTAATTTCTGTTGTTTAGCAGAATGAAGCCAATGTTTCTTAGTAAGCAAAGTGTGATGAAATGTCCTCTTAGACATGAAATTACATGAAAACATATAGAAAGGTACCTGAAGCAAAGAAATTAATGACCTATGAGGTTTTGGTGCATCCATCATGATCTGATTACATGATATTCCAGACGAAAATAAGTAATGCTCTATTATATTGAAGTTCATATATTGTGAGAAAAATACTTCAGAAATACAAAAATGTTTAACCTAAAGAATAGTGTCCCATGACACTAGAAACAAAAGTATGTATTCTAGTAACATGCTTAATTCAAGAGCTGATCAAAAAAAGTATTGCTTCAATAAGGTGATTCAAAATTAAATGAGTCATAATAGCAATGTTTTAAAGTCAGATTTTGAGACATAGTCTACTTAGTGCAGAAAAGAAAATCTCACTAATTCAATAAAAATAGATTTGAAGAATCGCAGGAAAAGGAACAGAAAATCTGTTGAAGTAATTCCCTCACTCAGAGAACAGAGAAGTAGCACACAGAAAAAATGACTTGGAAAAGGTCTAGGAAAAAACCATTGCTGCTATTGTAAGGAATAGCTGCCATGGACACTATGCCTCTCTGATCTAAAGCTTTGTACAGATTAAATTGTGAAAGAAAGTGTGGTTTACAAGGCTTTGAGTCCTGCTCTCCAGTTTCTCAGGACAGAAATTCATTGCAGCACAGCTGTATTTTCTTAGCATTGATTCTGATATGCAGCATATGCATCAGGACACATGAATGCAACTTGGAAATTGCTAAGCACTAATCTAGACTCCAGTATTCAAAACAACCCTTGCTAGCAAACATGAGGTCAAATATCTCATCAGTCATTTTCCTTTCCAGCTCTAGGATTTCACACCTGTGAAATACTCTGTAGGACTATTGCCATCAGAAGAAGGACCTTTATTACCAACTGATATAGCTGTGGAATTTTAATTCACCAGTTTAAATTAGATAGTTGAGCAAATTTTCTTCCAACGCTCCTTAAAAGAGCAGCTAAATATATTTTCTCACAACATAGTGTTTTCACTTCGTATTTAAAAAGTACAAAGCAAGAATATCATTAGCTAAAAGGATTTGTGATAAGTCTTAGGAAGCTGACAGTTTTCTATCTGGTTTTGTCACCACCAGAAATCACAACAGCTCCATTGCATGCTTCTCAATACTGACACAAAAAACAACTTTTCCACACTGCTTTCTTTGGAATGAAAAAGGCAAATGGCAGATTATATTTGTCTGTTTTATTTTACCATAAAAAAGGGAATGAAAATAAAGGAATCAAAAAAATTAAAAAATTACTAATAATGAAAAAAAATCAGAAGCTTGAAAGAAAGAAAGAGAGAAAGAGAGAAAGAGAGAAAGAGAGAAAGAAAGGTTCATTACATTTCTGCTATTTGACATCTTAATCGTCACAGTAGAAATCATACTTAGATGAAGAAATGTTCCATCTTTTAGTAAATCCAGTCAATTTTATTAATTAGCTTTTTGAAGTCCAAGCACAAATATGGACCTGGCCTTCATCCAAAAAAACAAAAAGTCAGAATTGCATGTGTCCATCTCATGCGTTTATGTGTGCTTTGTGCCAATTTTAGCTCAGGATAGAGGGAAATTAGGGCTGCTGGGGAAGGTGGCTTAAGAACAGTTGAGGATTCCTGACGGAGTTTTGTTAATGTCTTTGGCAGAAACAGACAAAAGTGATGTGGCCAGAACCTTGCTTAGGACCTTGAGGAAGAGCTTCAGGGAAGCAGAAGGCAGAAGAGTAAAAAACTGTGGAATAACTGATGTAGAGAGAACTCAAAACCTTAGGATATGCAGGTGTGTTTTCTTTCAGTTAGTATGGAGGATATTCCTGCCTGTATATAGAACCTTGATCAAGAGAAAAAAAAAAGAGTCACAGTTAACATAGATCAAATTGCTTTCTGATTAATATTTTCATAATCGTTTTTGTTGCTTTATTTGATTTTTGACTGCATCAAGACATTTTCAAAGATTTCTCCAGATTTCATCCGAGGTATTCTGCACTGCTACAAATATGGTCATATATATCAGCTTCATCTCAACAGGTTTTTTTTTTCAGTTTAAAAACATGCTTAGTTATACAGTTTGGTGTTAAAGAAAATATATACAAAATTTAAGACAATTGTTAAATAGAAACAGATCATTTTGCTTGTTAAGAATGCTAAATATATATAAGCATTTTTAACAATGCTATGGTAGATATATACCTAGATAATGGTGCATGTATATGGATGTATACTTACATGAATAATATTTCTGTACTCAAAATTTTCATAAGCTTAAAGACATCTATAAGTCTAGGACAAGAAATCACTTTTAACAGATCGATGGGGAAATACTGAGAAGCTTGGGATTCAAACAAAAGTCGCAATATAATATTCATTATGCAAAGTTCAGAGTTAACATTTCTGAGATTGAGTTTATACAAATTTCATGAGATAAATATGAATTCTGAGCACAAAGTTAAAGTTACACATTATCCTTCAGAAAAGAGGATCCTATTGTTGCAAATATTATATAGGAAATGGCATGAGTTTTGTTGGGTTTGGTTTTTGTGTTTTTATGCCTGAAGAAAACCACATTACTACTCCCATGAAAAAATTAACTGAAACAGTCCTTTCACCGTACTCTCAGTTACTCAAAAATAAACAAGTAAACAAACAAACAAACAAAAGGAAAATGGACAGTGAAGGGACCTAGAGAGAGAGCAATGAGAAACTGAATAATCTTTTTGTGCTGCCCTGGCAGTTTATAGCACAATCCAGAAAAGTGTCCCTGCAGGAACTGGCAGAATCTGTGAATAGGGGATGAATACAGCCTACTTGCTGGGATAATTGTATCACACAATGAGGGATAAATTAAGAAGTTATACATGTGATACACCATCTGTGTCTGTTTTTGTTATTTTCTCCATATACATCTGTTTCTATTCAGCTATAGGGCAACACTCCATCATATTATGCAGACCAGAATAACACAGAAAGTTCAGTTTTGTTGATAAAAAGAAACTTATCTTCCTAAATATATGGTAAGCCAGCAGAGTAATTTTTGATCAGTAAGCTTTCAAAATCAAAACAAGTGAGTTGATCCAAATATATTCAAATTTTATGTTTGATATTTATAACTCTGGATGAAGATCTCCAGATTCTAACATGTAGTTGTAACTTCAGTCAGATGCTACAGTGGTAGGTGTTTATTTTTTGGTCCCAGCTGAAATGTAACTGAAATCTGGAGAAAAAGAGAAGATAAATTTTTAAATCTATACTATGTACATACAGAGGTTAACCTAGAAACAAAACAAGAAAACTATATCCAATTGTATTGGTGAACTTTAATGATTTTATATCTGATCTCAGGTCCTAGCTGGAAAATGAGCTTGGTGATTTTCCTTAGTATCTTTCCCATCTACTTCTCTCCTGGCCTAGTGGCACAGCTTTGACAAATAATCAGCAAACCAGTACTTGATGTACTTACTGTTAGACAATATCTCAGAGTAGAGAGATGGTATGTATTCTTTCTTGAACCAGAAAGTACAATATCATGAAGTCATTGTAAATTATATATATATAAAATAGATAGGGTCCTTCTGAACTATAATTGTGGAAATTAAAATACAAAAATGTTTTTACTGTCACTAGTTGCTGCAAATCAGAATATTACCCAGGAGAGAGAACTGAACCAACAATTCCAGCAATTTTTTTTTCTTATTCAGTCACTGGGATAAATTCCATACTTTCTAGATTGTCCTAGTAAGCAAATTCTTCCATCTTTTTATTACTCTCAGATACTGATCTCAACTAGATTTCAATAATTTCCTAATTAACTTTTTGTTTTTCCCTCTGAAAAGACCATCCATCAAAATAACAGTATGGCTGAGATCCCAAAGGGAGGAGCTCTGACAGGGACTGCAGATGTCAATAGCATGGTCTTTGAATGACTTTCCAGGTCTTGGGCTGTTTCTGGTATGTAGTTAGATTCTAAGATGACATTTAAAATAATAACTTAGGTAAACTTACTCCCTTCCACAGCAATGCTCATGTCTTACAGAGCTCAAGACTGGGAGACAGAATTCTTTCTACAATGAACATGTTTTAGGAATAAAAAAATATTCCTGAAAGAGCACAAAGAACAAAAAAATTGACCATAACCTTATTCTTTCAAGGATACTGTACTTCCTTAATGGAAAGCTAAAAGGGTCAAACAAGCAAAACCAAATCAACCAACTACACACACCTTTCTGGGGCTCTAACAGCTGTATTATTGTAAATGCTCAATTGTCAGCTGCACTCCTGTCTATTCCAATGTAATTCCCTGGGGACTCATTTTATGCCTAATATCATTTGGCGTTGAACATTTGTAGCTCCTAGGTTCAAGACAAATTTAGATATAAATGCTCAGCCAGTAACAATGAGGGTTGTACACACTCTTTGCAAAGCAGCTTAATGATCAGACAAGTCATTCATTAAGTAGGAGAACTGAGTTCTCAGTCTTAATTACAATCCACAGCTTTCCCATCCCAGAAAAGTTCGTTACTGGAAGATAAAAAACTGGCAAGTGGAAGAATAATTTTCAATGTACTTATTAGAGATACAGGATTACCAAAAATAACAACATTCTGAAGCCATAAAAATAGGTAGATTATTTCCCATTTCTGGTTACAGAGGTGAGCAATTAGGTATTAGCAATTCTGCTCTCTAATCTTCCACATTTTTTTCATGGTGGGAACTTTTTTCAATTTATTTTTATTTGCTGGGGTTCTGTTCAATGTTTGTTTTTTTGGGTTGTTTTTGTTGTTCTTTTCTCCATTAACAATATTTTGCAAAACATAGAAAAATCAAGTAATCAAAATCATAAAAACATTATTGCACATGGCACATCCTTATCAATTTGTGCCAACCAGATTTGTTCATGTCACTGCCTCCCCATCATTGTGGAGGTCAGATTTGTATGTTCTGGTTTGTTTACCCTTTGGTCAGGTAAAGTTAAAGGAGCAGACACGTTGTTTCACATGCCCTTATTATGCTCAACTAGTGACTCTAATGACTCACAGTTGTCTCCAGTTTTTCTATTATTGCCAAACTGAAAAAGTAATTTTGTGGGAAAAAACTTCATATGCACTCAAGAGTACACACATTTTGGGGTTTGTATCAGTAATTTGGCTTCAATTTCCTCAATAATTGTACATTAGTGTCCAAAATGAATCTTCCAGTATGTTTGGAATTCTATTTTTGAATTTATGAGCTGTCAAAATAGATTGATTCTCATTGATAAGGTGAAGCTTAGAGTAAGTATTTGGTATATAGAAGAGGGATGGAGAAGGCAGATATTACCATTTCTACAAAGAGAATTTTCTTATTAAAGCTTCAGACAGATTTGTGAAGAGTCCATGCTATAAATCTGGCTATTGTGTACAGGTGATAAAGCATCAAGTACAGGTGATAACTCTTATGGTGTCAGTATTTCAAATCCAACAGAATGCTTTGCCAGTATGTCGTATATGTATCTTCCAAAATTTGGAAAATTTTTGAGCTTATCTTATACTAAGAATGGAGGCTTCAAGAGAAGACTTAATCTGCAACTTGCTATACCTACTGATTTTCTGAGAGAGCTTGGAGTCCTACAGTATTTTGAAAGACCTGAGTACAAAAAATTACAAAGACAAATATAAAATTAATCAGAGGTGAAACAGTTAAATTTGCAACTGCACATGAATCTCTATGACTGAAATTTTTATCTACCTTCACTGTAATTGTGATTCAGGCCACTGGATTCTGGTTCAATTCCACTGTCATCAATAAACCTTTGGAAAAACAATTGCACTTGACCTACATTGAGAGGGTAGGAGATCAAGTATAAAAACAGACATTTAAGTGAATACCATAAAATCATTCTATGGAATGACATTTAGAGACCTATGATGGGCAGCTTACTGGCACTAATTTCCTAGGAGCAGAAGTAGAAACAGAATGAATTACTCAGAGGAAGTAAAAAGCAGAAAAAAGTGAAAAGTAGAAAAAATAGAACATCATCATGCTAGTTTTTCTTTTTAACAGTAATTTCCAGATAAGAGTCATCAAGAAAGAGTGTGGTGATCATGTCAAATATCAATCAGACTAAGAAAACTAATACTATTGCCTTGATGCAATTATGTTACTGTAAAGATTTATCTAACTAATCTTATTATTAAATGAGTTAAATTGTTAACAATAGTGTGTGGGTGAGGAAACCAGAAGAATAAATAATAAGGATTTCAGACCACAGAGACAGATATTAAGACAAAAACAAATATAGATGTGTATATACTTTCTGATGGAGAGACTGTCTCATGGGGCTGGTCTTTTCAGTTTTTACTTAAAAAATAGATGTCAAATTTTGTTTGTAGACATAGAAAAGGTATTTTTTACTGAAGATTTGTCATCTAAGTATCTGAATAAAGAATTTAAATTTCTTCATAATTAGGCAGTACCACTATTATCAAATGTCTTTTGATACCTTGAAGAGAAAAACAATATCTAATATAGAGTTCTGAAACTACCAGGTCCCCAGCCCCCTCCTCTCCCTCCTCAAAATTCAAGAGCCTAATCTTTCTCAATCCTCTCTTTCATTAAAAATGAATAAAATAAAAAATAAAAAAGAGAATCACAGCAACAATTAAAGGGATTTTATTTGTTTATTGTGAAAATTTAATATGAATGCATAGAAAATGCAGTTCAAATCAAGAAAAATTCATTCAATTTGGGGTGCTTATTCTCTGAATTCTCTGAATAAAGAAGTAGGATCTCATGGAAAAGCTGAATCCTGTATATATTGCTTGCTAGACTATTTACAACACTCCCAAAGGAATACTTGAACGTTTAGTTTGTCTTTTTTATAGTTTATTAGTTGTTTTTTGGTTACTCTTAAGCTATGTTCAGGATTCAAACCCACTCTTATTCATCAACCATTTGCAGAAAGAAAAGAAAGCAACTCTTGGTTTTTGTTTTCCTTTTCTGAAATTGGCCTTGACCTTATTATCTCTTTATCCACAGCTTGTTTTCTCTGATTTTAAAACATCACCTTATCTGTTGTGGCACTAAAGTGTATGATTACTTTTTTATTAGTGTAAATTTATGTACATTTAGTAGATTGCAATAATTTATAGTCTCTTCTTAAAATATGGTTTCTGCTCTCTTACTTTTATTTTTGAAATTCTAATCGCTTTGTCCTTCTAAAATTGAGCAGGAAAGTAAAAGTGTTATTCCTAGACTTTGAGATGTTTCTTATTTTTATGTGCAGCTCCATTTTCTGACTGAAAAAGACTGCTGATCTGAACATGACCTGTGGTCAGCAATTAATGCATTAGTCAGTGATCTACAAGATAAATGTTATTCATAACATATTTTGACTTTTGCAAATTTATGAATTCCATTGTCTGCATCATCTTGCATATTGCAAACATTAAAATAGGGAGTAAACTTCAGGTACTTACTTGTTAGGTTTTCAAGTCTGAATCGTTCCAAATTACTTGTTTCAGAATTGATTTACAAGAAAATATTTATTTTCTGTCCTTTAATAATAGAGTTTGCTGTAGGAAATTACACTTTATTCCCTCTCCACTGGTTTTAAGCACAGCAATTCCATTTTCTTGTTATAGAATCTATAGTTTGTTATCACCAACATAAATCAAATAATTTCCTACTTATATTTGTGTATATACTGTAAAATTGTCTCCATTACAATTCTGATGCATAGCTTGGCTGGTCATATAAGAATAAGACTAGGAAGCACTTTTAGTATAATGCACTCAGTGTCTACAAAACCCCCAAGCAATCAAATAAATATGAGATAAATCCAAACATAGATAGAGCATTCCCAAAGTTACCTGCTATGCTAGCTGCCACATCAGTTTTTAAAAAGTTTGAATTGATGTAGTGTGAAATTTCTTACACTGATCTAACATCTAGATTAGTTATTTACTATTATTCATTAAAAAAGGGAAATTAATAAAATCTATATTATTAAAAGTCTAACAGCTAACCCTTAGAATAAATCTAAAGCAAAAGAGAGTTTGCTGACAGACACAGCAATGTAAGCAGAGCAGAAAGACATGCTACTGCCTTACTGTGAACTTGGCTAAAATACTTCTTTAAGAGTAGAATAGAGACAGGTGAAGTCTTTGAGTGCCTGGCAGCTGCAACTGTCCTTGCAAGACCTAAAAGAGGTGAAATTTGAAAGGTTCTTCTCATTGTGCATATTCCACTAATTCCCTTGCCTGCTACTCCAGTTTATTTTATTCAAGAATAATGACATTTTTCATGTAAAAGATTGGAGTGTATGTGAAGACAGAAATTAAGTTATATTCTTACAGTCTCATCTTATGTCTTAAGTGTTTTTTTTCCATTCTCTTCATTCTCTTTTCCTTACCAGGCTGAAGCTGAAGAAAATCTTCATACTCTTCTTTCAGATAAGCAAAGGAAATAAAAGTAAACTACATGTCCTTGTTGAAAAGGCTTTCTCTTTTGAAGCTACAGGCTTCCTAAGGAATTTCAGGAATTAATTCCTATCTCTGAATTTCCATCAAAGCTGACACAAAAAGGGAGACAAGATGTTCTGTTTTTTTGTCTGGGTAGAATTAATTTTTGTCACAGTAGCTAATACAGGGCTAAATTTTGGATGTGTGCTGAAAACAGTGTTGAAAACACAAAGGTGTTTTTGTTATTGCTGAGCAGCACTTGCACAGAGCTTTCAGCTCCTCACATGGCCCCACCAGCAAGGGGGCTGGGAGTGCTCAAAAAGTTGTGAGGTGACACAGATGGGAGAGCTGACCCTAGCCAGCCAAAGGGATATTCCAGACCATATGGCATCATGGCTTGCAATAAACTAGTATGTTCCAGTATGCTCGGAATTTTATTTTTAAAGTTTTGAGCTGTCAAAATATATTGATTCTCATTGATAAGGTGAAACTTTAACTATTTGGTAGAAGAGAGGTGGGGAAGAGGAATATCACCATCACCATGGCTGGCTGGGGAGCTGCTACTAAGGGACTGGCTGGGCATCACTTGTCTTTCTCTTTTTTTTAATCTTTCTCTCTCAGTCTCTTATTTTATTTTCATTACAATATTTTAAATTATAATAATTTTTACTGTTTTAATTTCTCCTATTTCAATTAAATAGTTCTTATTTCAACCCACAAGTTTTCTCACTTTTATCCTTCCAATTCTCTTCCCCTCATCCTGCTGAAAGGAAGTGAATGAGCAGCTGGGTAGTGCTTAGTTGCCAACTAGGTTAAATGATGACATGAAGAGCTCAATTGCACAAGGGAAATCAATAAAAAATTTAAGAGGGGTTAGCTGTGTATATTAAGAATGAAAAAAAAAATCTTGATTAACAGATTTCAGTGATATTTGTAGAACTCCCAAGCAGATTTAAACAGGATATAGACTAAACTGTAGAAAATCACAGGACCAGCTCTTTAATCTTGTCTCCTCTGTTTCTGCACTGCTTTTATCCTTCCTCCTTGGAGCATGTGGAAAATAAGCATAAGAACTAAGGAATAATTTTTATGTTTGTTTCCTTGCTTTGTATTTCAATTATTTATTGTTGTCTGGCTTGATTTATGAATGACTTTATGAGTGTATAAATATAAACATTCATTTATACAGGATCTTTAATTTTGACCACACAGAAAGTGTTTTAAGCCACTACAATACCTGGAAAAAACCCAACTCATTTGATGTGCAGAATTAATTTGTCCACTCCTTAACAATCTTAGCAATCATGAGTTAGTCACACCAACAGAAGTACTTGTTAAGCTAAATTATTCAATGGGTGATAAAATACATTTAGCCACATCCATTTCTTCCATCAAGAAAATATAATCCAGCCATTACCCTGATGTATCTTCAGAAACAGAAGATGTTTCTTTGCAATTCAAAACATGAATTGTGTGGACAGATTTTCAGTATTTTTCTGTAAATAAAATTAACATTTACAAAACAAGTGGAAAAGAAAAAGGGAGTACAGCATTTTTATAAGGATTAATGTTTTTAACAGCAAATTTTATACTTAGTCTCTTCTCCCCAAACTGGCAACAATTTTGTAAATATTGATCTTTATTTCAGATCCTTCAGGCAGCAGCTGATGAAAATAAAGAAACTAATGGTGTTTCTAAGAACAGCTGCTTACATAGTTCAGGAAATGTTAACTTTCTCTTTTTCTGCTGCATACTGTGTTATTGAAGAACAATATTTTGGTGTCTAAAGATATACAGCTGGTTAGATTATCTTAGTTATGGTTGCCACATGAAAGCTAAAAATATGTTATCATAAAATCATAGAATGACGAGTTGGAAGGGACCTAAAAGATCATCCAATTCAAAGTCCACTGCCATGGGCAGGGACACCTTTCACTAGACCAGGTTGCTCAGAGCCTCATCCAAACTGGTCTTGAACACTGCCAGGAATGGGGCAGCCACAGCTTCTCTGGGCAACTTGTGCCAGTGCATTGCCACCCTCGTAGTAAATAACTCTTCCTAATACTTAATCTAAACTCTTTCATTTTAAAGCCATTCACCCTTGTCCTGTCACTAAATGCTCCTGTAAAACATCTCTCCTATTTTCTTCAGGAGGATTCAAGATAGAACAGAGGGAGTGTCAGTCTTCAATTAACATGATTTGTGAATATATCAAAGCCCTCAGAAATTAAAAAAATGAGAAGTATGCAAGTATGTAGGTAATACTAAGAATAAAGAACAAAGGGCTTCTAATAGACTGGTCCTTTTTTTACTTCTTATTATAGAATAAAAGAATATCCTGATTTGAAAGGGATCTACAAGGATCACTGAGCCCATCTTCTGGCCTGACACACAAGGACTTCTCATCCTTTTACTTCTCCACACTGATTTCTCCCAACACCCATTTGATTCCCGCTTTCTCTGCCTCTACTTCCTCACCTAACATTGTAAATAAGTAAACCTCCCCCAGCCTTGAAGGGGGTCTGGAGAACCCCTGCTGCTGACTCAGGGTGATGGTTATCCCCCTGTGCCCATGGGGATGAGTCTCCAGGAACAGCTCTGGCAGGGTGAGACCAGCAGCTTGGATTTATGACAGGGGTGTTGTTGCCCCACCTGCCATGCCTCCTTTGTGCTCCTTTGTATTGGTATTGGTAGAAATAAATGTTTAATTATGTAAACTAATGGTCCCCAATATATATAAACAGTTGCTTTGTTTCATTGCTTAAAGTTTGATGAAAATTTGTCAGAGGTAAAAGTATTACAATGTTCCCTTCAGTCAAACAATTACTACACTTTCTCGTTAAGACCAACATTTAACTTTCATTAGATGTCTCCTTGAGCTCTTCCTTTGCCAAGCAGACAACAACCTCTTTGACAAGAATCAAACTGAACAGTACAAGGTCTGTTCTTGCTGGTTAGGTAAAACAGCTGAGTATAACACTAGGATAAATAAATAATCTACATCTTTTAAAAAACAATTTTCAATTTTCACAGGCAAGAAATATACATCCTTTTAAAATCTGGAAACGTATTTTTGGCTTACCCAAATTTAATTTCAGCAGTGGACTGACTGTAAGTGTGTGAAATATTGTAGCCTGGAGGGGAAGCCACAGAAAGAACAGCTGAGGTCGCTTACTTAATTCAGCCTGGAGGAGAATGAAGGGAGATCTCATTGCAGCCTCTAACTTCTCATGAGGGGAAGAGCAGGGACAGACACTGAGCTATTCTCTCTCCTTACCAGTGACAGGACTCAGGGAAGCAACAAGCAGCTGAGTTGGGTAAGGTTGTTATATATTAGGAAAAGGTTCTTCACCCAGAGGGTGGTTGGGCACTGGAACAGGCTCCCCAGGGAAGTGGCCACAGCACCAGCCTGACAGCCCAAGAAGCCTTTGGAAAACACTCTTAGGCACATGGTGGTGTGATTCTTAGGTCAGTCCTGTGCAGAACTAGGACTTTGATGATTCTGATGGGTCCCTTCCAACTTAGGCTATTCTATGATTCTACGATAAGTATAATTTCAACACCAAGAATGAAAATTTCAAGAGATCCTTTTTTGACTTCTGAAATACTTTAAAAATACTGTCTAGTGAAATCTAGTCCACATTAATGGTGAACTAAACTACCTGACTGAGCAAAAAACCAAAGCAGAGACTGACACATATGCAACTCCATGCTCTCAGGCACCAGATGCTCTTACTACACAAGTTGTTATCATTAAAATGAAAAACACACGCTCCTTTCTTGTGGCATTCCATCACTCATGCCAGGTTTCTGATAACAGCAGCTCCAGCTGTGTTGCTTCATTTCTATGCATGGGCTGAATACATGAACTCAGACTCTGCACAGGAGCCAATGTATATATATGCTGTGCTCTGCTTTGTTTAGGATTTACCCTGCCAAGTCGTGTTTCTGGCATAGAACAGACATATTCTAGCATTATTTTTCTCTGTGGATTTTTTTTTTAAATACTTGACATATCTAATTACAGAAGAAATGCATTAATTTTGCATAAAAAATTTGCATTTCTCTTCGTGTAAGAGATCCTAAAAGAATTGAAAATCTACAATCAATTATGATATGCAGATATACAAAATAACAATAATAAAAATTCCCCAATCTCACTACCAGCTAATTTGCTAGTGCTGACAGAAAAAATACACATTTTCAGTTTTCTCAAACCTTGATATTGCTATTTCCATCACCTTTAATTGAATTGATTCCCCACATTTGTTGTTCAGTTATCAAGAAATTATACTATATTTCAAAATAAGGCAACTGGAGTGCAAACTGAATGGAAGAACTGATCTAAAACTTAAAAATGTCAATTTCCTAAGCAAATATTTGGGTCAGTGTCTAGTAATATTCAGATTAATAAAATAACAAAGGAAATTTTTATAAAAAAACTGAAAAATAAAACCACGGTTGAAACCTAAGCTATCCAAAATTAATGTATTTGGCTATAACCTTCTCATTTATGAAATTCTCAAAAATTATTAAATTTTACTTCTATTACAATCATGGCACTAATGAGCTTGCATTTTAAAATTTTTTTGATTGCTATAAATTGTAGATATAACAAAGGAAGAATTATATGAAATAGAAAAATCTAATCAATTACGTATTTCAGAGATCAAACATGCAATCAAAAAAAAAAAAAAAAAATCCATACTTTTGACCAGCAACTCAAAATGCAACATCATATGGGCTGCTATTAAGAAAACTAGCTCCATCCTAATCAGAGCCAGTCCAGAGTCAGTATAAGTGATTTACTTCCCAATCAAAAGATAACCTAGCTTTGATAATCAATACATGGTTTTTCAAACAGGTTTTTTTCTACTGCTCCAAGAAAAATGGCAAACACCAATTTCTGCCATGTAGCAAGAATAAACCACTTTGGTTGGACTGCAGGATGTTCTATTCACAATATCTCCAGCAATACACCATGGAAACACATCAGTTGCTAATTAAATTAGAAAGTTTACGGTCTTCTCCAAATTCTCTCAGTTCTTTTATCAGAAACAGAAGATGACACACACTGTGCCCACATATTTGAGCATGGCAGTGAGAAGTAATGATAAAGGGGCATGATAATCTGATGCTTACCCAGTGTCTTAAGCATTTCAACAATAGTAGTTTAAATCACTGAGATATGAAATTTGTAGGATACTTCAAAATTCAGAAATTTTGTCAAGTGCAGACTGTATAAAGGAAATAAAAATCTCAGTAGGCTGTTAGACAGAGATTTATTTCTTGGTCTTCTTTGATATAAACCAAAGCTACATCCCTAGCCCAAAACTCTGGCAAATACATCCACTTATTCTCAGAACTCCATACTCAGGCTTTAGCTTTCAGAATTGTGTCATTCAGATCTTGTTACTATAACTGCTAATAGAGATGAGACTCTTGGAGGATAATACTTCTCAGCATGACTGAGACAGGATGATACTCTCATAGGTGTTCTGTGACTGCATGTTAGGAGTGTGTTTGAAAGAAAAGCCATAGAAACAGCACTGAGGAATGAAAGGTAGTCCTGATTGATCTGATATGCCACAAGAAAATGAATACTTAGCTTTGCTGAAAAGATCAATATGACTGACTACGAAGACTAGAAGTGAAGACTTGAAGGTAATCTACAGTCAACAGTTACAGCAAATACCACAACTCTCAAAAACAAGACTATTTTACTCAACAATGCTTAGTTTTTGAGGTTGTAGGCAGTTCAAAATAGACTCAGCAAAAAAGGCAAAGCAAACCAAAATGCCAAACAACTCATGTAATCTATTCCTTCTTCAATTGAGGACTCTGTACAATTCAGTTAAACGAAAAATAAGTCTTTAGTTGCTTTGTTTCAACTGCTAATTTTGCATTAAGCTTGATTTCATTGTTAATTAGATTATAGGAAATAAACTGGATCCTTGGAAAGAACAGAGCTACTGGTGTTCTCTCTTTATATGACCATTGTTTCCTGCAATTTTTCTTCTGATGTCCTGGAGTTTATGTAAAGGTTAATATTGGTTTAATAGTTGACAATAAATTTCTAGAGTTAAAATATTTTGAACTTGACTATCACATGGTAAGCAAATTCTTCTTGTATATGTGCTATAAGTAATATATTTTAAGAAATAATAAATACTTTTCCTGTGTTAAAATTATGACATACTTTCAAATATTAAAACAAGTAAAACCAAATATGAAGTAAGGATTCTTGGAGTTCTTCCACTGCCTCTTTCATATATTCCTATTCTGTTCTGTTGGAGATCTGATTATGAGTTGTTGGAATAATATAGTATCTTCTCAGTAATCCACTGATGAAAAGCAAAGGTGTATATATACGGGTTTTTTTTATTAATTTTTTTTCTTTTTGCTTCAGCTGCAGAGAATGTTGCCTCCTCTGATTCTTCTTCATTCTCCCTCACAGGAAGAAGCTACTCCCTGCTTGCTAACCAAGCTGATCTCTTCTCCAACTATTTCTTCTTGACTACAGGAGAGTTGTAGTTGAGGCTTGAGTCTCTGGCTTAACCACAGTGCTAATTTATATAGCCTTAGATCCAGAGGCTCTCTTGCCCCATGGAAGGTGCAGAACACAGGCTCAGGAGGTGTAGCATGTATTCTAACACAGCACTAGAATTTCCATCTCTCTGATGTGGGTCAGGCATTCCCTCTTCACATGGATTGCCACTTCAACAGATTATCACACTGATTTTACCATGAAGCCCAAGACCATGAGAGGGGAAAAACACTCTAAGTACTTCTCCAAATTCCTCCTCACACCTTGTCACCCTGGTCTGTCTAGGGCACATCTCTGGGTAGCATTATCAAGGTTAGACACAAAACCAAATTCATAGAACTCATCAATACAAGCATCCTGGTTGCACAGGAAGATTCATAAACTGAAGGGTGATTGCAACAAGGCAGGAAACACATATCCCAGAGGAGGAGAAGGGAGAAGTGCCATTGTTATATTCCCCCATTTACTGACTTCTGGAGGGAAAGAGGAGAAAATTCTAAGAGTTAAATGTCCACAGTTTTTTCCTGGAGTACTGAGATGGCAGCAGTGCATGGCCCAAACAGCAGACTGGGTGAAAGGCCAAGTGTTCCTACCACACTACTGCCAGGTAAAATGATAAAAAACAGAACAAACAGAAAAAGCTGAACACAGCCAGGTTAGAGTTCAATGTACAGCAAGAGAGCGCGCCGCAGATCAGATGAAGGAGCAAAGAAAACAGTATCAGAAGCTACCAAGTCAACATCGTGACAAGTAACAGCAAGAAAGTACCTACCAGCTACCTGCTAAACTGTTAAAATCATGAATGAAGACTAGCATGTTCCAGTCAAATCTGTAATAGTCAAAAAACTCCCAAGATCCATGTTGGTTTCTAAACAAGACTTTTGTGGCTTGACCCCAGCAAAAAACTGAGCACTCACAGAGACAGTCATTTCCCAGCAAGATGGGGAGGTGAAGCAGAAGAGCAAAACCTCAAATTTCATTGCCAGAGATAAAGAACATTTAATAGGTGAGGGAGAAGAGAACAAAACAAGACAAAACAAAAGCTAAATAACACTCCCTAAAAGCAAACAATTTAAACGTACCTGCTCACTTCACCCCACAAGGAGATCAATGCCCAGAAAGTCTCTGAGCAACAGCTGCTTTGTAAACAATATCTCCTCGATTTTATTGCTGAAAAATATGTTCCATGCTATGAAATAATTTTTTTTTGTCACTGTTTGTCTACTTTCACTATTATGTTGACTCCCAACATCTTGCCCACATCCTCACAGTAGCAGCAGAATGAAAAATAAAGTCCAGCAATAACAACAACATTGGTGTGTACTCATCAGTGTTTTAGTCAAAAATCTAAATCTAAAACACAGCTCCTTCTGGGCTGTTGGGAAGAAAATTAACTCCATCCCAGTCAGACCTAGGTATACCTAGTTAAATGGTTGAGGTTTGCTTTGAATCTAGATGAAGGGAGATTTCATTTATATTTGAGAATGTATGGAAATGTATTCTGAGCTACCAATCATAATCTCTCTATCCATTATCAGTTGATGTCATTAAAACTTTTCCCTAATATTATGTGACAAGCACAAAAGTTTAGGGAGACTTGCAAATCTCTGGGGATTACAGAATGTCTTGACCTGCTCTAGGGGCAGAAGATGGCACTCATTTAGACATTCTTGTCTGTGAGGCAGTTTGTTTTTATCATCTTGGTTTTTTGCAGCACTGAGCATGAGTATTACTACATAAGCTACATTTTCATACCCAGTTTTATTATACAATTATATATATAGTGTTATGTATATGGTTATATGCATTTTATGCATAGATTAATTATACATAGAATTTTGAAATATTTTAAATTGTGAAAAAAATGGAAAAGCTACTTCATTAAATACAAGATCACCTTATAATTGTGCTTGCTTCTATTAGGACACATTCCATTAACTTTTCTGGGTGATGATTGATCTGTATGCTCTCTTTTCTGACTCAACTGCCAAATGGTTAGTTTTACTAAGATTGACCTATTAGATATGGGACAACATTTGTCTCAGACTCTTACACTAAAATAAGTTATACATATGTATTTTACTTTATCAAAACTCACATTTACTTTGCAGCAGAAGTTAAATTAAATCAAACCCTAAATGCCCTCTCATACTAATCTCACATGAAGAACCAAATCTTTGCTACAATCCAAACCCACCAGATCTAGGGGCTTCCCTTTGTCAAACAGAGGGACACATTGTGTTTGTATGGCCAGGGTTTGATAGCAGGGGGCTGGCTGCAAAGGTGGCTTCCGTGGCAAGCTGCCAGAAGCTTCCTCATGTACAGCAGAGCCAATGCCAGGTGCCTCTGAGATGGACTCACCTCTGGCCAAGGCTGGGCCTATCAGAAATGGTGGTAACACCTCCATGATAGCATATTCAAGAAAAAAAAAAAAAAATCAACTTATTGTGTAGATGTAATTATGACTAGAGAAGAATGAAGTGAGAATAGGTCAGAGTAACAGCTCTGCAGACACCAAGGTCAGTGGAGAAGGGGGGAAGATTCTACAAGCACCTGAGTTTACTCTACAATTAATGATGCAGTCCATGGTGAAGCAATTGTGCCCCTGAAGCCCATGGAGATCCATGGGGATCCAGAGATCCAACACTGAAAAAGGGCTGAGATCCCATGAGAAACCTGTGCTGTAGCAGATTACCTGCAGGGACCTACAGACCCATACAGAGAGGAGCCCACACTGGAGCAGGATTCCTGGTAGGACCTGTGGCCCTCTGGGAGACCCACTTTGGAGCAGGCTGTGCCTGGAGGACTGCACCCCATGGAAGAGTGACCCACGTTGCACAGTGTGTGTCTTGGACTCACACTGGAGTAGTTTGTGGAGAGCTGTCTCCTGTGGGAGGGACCCCATGTTGTAGTAGGGGAAGGATTCCTTTTCCTGAGCAGCAGGAGAAAAACACGACCATAACTCCCATTCCCTGTATTACTGGGCTGCTGAGAGGAAAGAAGGTAGAGCCTGGAAAGGAAAAAGGGGTGTTTTTAGATGTGGTCTTTTAGAATAACCTGAATGAAACAGAATTGAACCTTTAGTTCGAGGCAACTTAGCTAATGCAGAAATATTATGCTCTCTAAGGAGAAATAATGCACTAATGAGAATTAGTGACTTGTACTGAAACATGCAAGATGTTCTGGGTGAAAAAATATTGTAGGCTTTTATTTACTCTTAAAATTATTAGAGACTCGATTGAAAAAAATTGAAGAGATATAATATATATAAGAATCATGAATATATAAAATATAAGCCCATGGCAATTTTATCGTAGCCATATTTCTCTGAAATATAGAAAATGTGTTTGTATTATTTAAATAATCCAGTTTCAAATATAAGTAAATACTAGGCATTGTAAATGTAGGTTTATTGGGTTTTTTTAGTGTTTTTTTTTTTTTTAATTATCTTGATTATGATGGAGCATGTTCTGGCTTCACATCTGTGAATAAGGTTAATGACACACCACAGCTGTCACTGTTTAACAAAGAGCAGTCTGTTGTTACAGGGTACCACAGGCCAGGCCAGGACATCATCAGGCACCTCTGCTGGGATGGGCACAGGGCATCAGGTGCCTCTGAGGTCAGGACAGGGCATTAGCCTGTGGGAGGTTGTTGGGATCAGGGCTAATTAGGGGGAACAAGAGTCACACAGCACCAGGATGCCTGGAGAGATCTGTGGGCATGAGGCCAGGCTGAAGGTCAACTAGAGAAAGAGTCCAGCAAAGGAAATAGGGGCAGAAAAGTGACTGTGAGGGTGCTGGGCCAGGTCCAGGGACTTTGCAGTGGGAATATGAGGACAGACAAACCCCCTACAGTGATGGTTTTGGCTGGGATAGAGGTAAGTTACTTCTTAGTAGCTGGTACAGCGTTGTGGTTTAGATTTAGGATGAGAATAAAACACACCATTTTAGGTGGGTTTGAGTAGTGTTTACTCTCCATCAAGGACTTTTCAATTTCTCATGCTCTGACAGAGAGTATTTCTGTAAGAAGCTGGAAGGCAGCACAGCCAGGAAAGCTGACCCAACCTGGACAAAGGGATCTTCTATACCACAGAATGTCATGCTCAGCACATAAACTGGAGGAATTTGGCCAGGAGACACTGCTGCTTTGGAGCAGGCATGGCATCCATCAGCTGGTGGTGAGCAATTGAATTGTGCATCACTTCTTTTGTGTGCCGGTTCTCTCTCATCTTTGTTGCTATCATTATTATGTTTTGTTTCAATTATAAAACTCTTTTTGTCTCAATCCATAAGTCTTATTATTTTTTCCTTGGCTTTCTTCTACACTGAGGGCAGGGAGGGGCATGGGGGAGTGGGGGTAGGAGTGAGTATCTGTATGGTTCTTTTCTGGCTAAATCATGACAGATGCTCAAGGTAAGCAGACCTCACCAGTGAATTCTAGACATTGAGACAACCAGAGAAGGACAAAACAGACTGCAAAAAGAAAACACTGAAAAATGGTCCCAAAGAGAGAGCAGGACTTTGGGAATGATTGTTGTGCTCTATCCAGATTGTTGACCACTTCCCAGCAAAGCAAGAAGAATGGAGGTGCTTGATGGTGGGGCTTCAGCACCCTTTGCTCAGTGGAAATCACCTGTCAACCTGAAGACCCAGGGGCCAACACAGGGAGTAAGCACAACCCCGTGGAAGAGGGGCAGGTGCAGTAGGAACTTTTGTTTAACACTTTTTAGTGTATTATTATAAAAAAAAATTTCCTCCATTGATTTAAAGTGTGCTATTGTAACTGGACTAATGGTAACACTTTGCTCTGTTTCACTTTGGTAACTCAGAATTTGTTAAAAACAAATACTTACCTCGTTCTAGACATGAATTCCATTTTCTCTATGTTTAATTTTTTTCTGTATCTGTACAGGTGATAGATGCAACTGTTGCTACTTAATATCTAATAAAAACAATTATTGCTACATTAAAAGGGTATCTTAACCACTCTAAAATATATCAATCAATTCAATAAATGAAGGAAAGGTACTGAAAAGGCTATTCTCTCATTCAGAAATAGTTATCAAAGAATCAGTTTTAAATTTTGTAGTTACTCCACAATAAGCCTCCAGTACTAACAGATTTACCAAAAATGTAGAAAACAAAATCTTCAAGTTGAACATCAATAAAATTTATCATAAATCATTAGAAAATGTGTAATCCCATTAGAAATTTCCTTTTCTCAATGATCCTTTATTTTATGCAAAGCTGTTAATTTAAATTCCAGTATTTATGCTAGAAACAGATTCCATTCTTCTTTCTTAAGTAATGTCATAATTTAATACTTGCAACATAATGTCCAAAATTTATTTAGTATATAGTGACAATGAATTCTGCAATATTTACAATTATGAACAAATAGTTTTTATTATCAAAGTTCTACAGAAGGAAATTATCATGCAAGAACAACCCTGGGTGTTGTAATCTGCCATCTGCTTTAGAAATGTGCGAGGAGAAAATTATCATGAAGAATGATTTGAAGATAAAAGGGTGAGTCGTATGACATGTTTTTTTATTATTGAAAAAACCTCATGCACAGAAAAATATTTGAAGCTTAATGTCTGATTTTTTAAATGTATGGGTATAGGGCATCACATTTTTTTATGCAGATATGACTACATGCTACACTGAAAGGTTATTTGATATATTGTGAAGTAAGGTCTGTGCTTTAAACATTGGTGGTCTTATCTTAAAATAATTTAAAACTTTTGCTTTTGTGGAGGGCATTTAACTTTTCTTTCTGATTTGATACATTTCCTTGCATTACATCTTCATCTAACTTTTCCCACTTACAAATTTGTGCTTCACTATTGTTTACCTTTTGTCATTTAAAATTATTAAACTGTTAATAATGTGAAATGCAGAAAACATCCACAGTTATAATCTAAAATATTCTATAATCATGTAATTCTGACAAAAAATATAATTTTAAATTCTCCTGAGAGAAAAGGCTTTTTTGAAACTTATATCGAGTTCTCTCTTTTTGCTGTCTGTATGGTTTATTTTAAGATTGATTTTATAATTGTATTATCTACCTTGCAGAGCACTTGCAGGACTTGATCTATGTTGCTAAAGAATGCACAGATATATGTATACTTAGGAAACTGGAAATTTAGTGTAACCATGTTGAAGACAGGAAAACAGATTTTTTTTTTTTTTTTTCAAATTTTCAATGCGCATTGCTGGTGCTTAGTTCCTCATCATTAATAAACATTGCAATTACATATGCAAACAGTTATTCCTTATGAAAAATATACTAACTTTTATTATCAGTATACAATACCTCAGAAATTATGTTGGCTTAGCAGTGATGGCTGTGATCCTTGACAGCTCCTAGACCCAGGGGTTAAGGTTGTTAGGCTTGAGAACTTGGCCACAAAGAGATGCAAAAGTAAAGAAGGCCATCCATCCATCCATCCATCCATCCATCCATCCATCCATCCATCCATCCATCCATCCATCCATCCATCTTTCATTTCTCCTGCTGTTTCATTTTTTCACTGACAGTACCCAAAATAAAACAGGTGATCTCACATGCAATTCTTTAATTCTTTTGAGGACCAAACCTTGGTCCTGGTTTTGCTTATTTCACAAAAGTATTGTGCTTTACTAGACACTCTGACTCTCCTCTGCAGGATCATTTGTCATATCTCTGTTCCTTGTTTATATCTCACTGATGTTATATTTTTACTTTACTCTTGCAATTCATTTTGTATTCACAGAGGGCATTTCTTTCTCTCTGATGTGAATAGGATATTTGTTTTTTTCTTCCTTCATTTTTTGTCTGCTTGGCTTCACTTTTAGGTATTCTATTACTATTGCTTAAATGCTTTTTCTTTTCATTTTTTTCTAGTTACTCAGTTTAATTGTGTAGATAAGTGCAATTACAATATTGCATTATATTATTTAGTGAACTGATGCAACATCAGAGTGGTTGCACAGGTTTTGGTGGTTTTTTTCCTTCTCAGTTATTTCCCTTACTAAAAACTACAGGAGTGACTACCCGTACCATCACAGTTATAATACATTGTAGTACTGTGTTGCTACAAAAATTGTGGCAACAGCCATTATCTGAGTAGTTGATTTACACCAAGTTTAAGAAATTAATCACAGTTTAGATTTTCCTCTTAGAAGAAACTAGATGATCTGTACAGGAAACATCTTACAAATGCTTAGCTAAGGGAAAAATGGTTCCTATGCTTTCTTAGATACCAAAATAATTCACCCTTCAGAATCCATGTAGTTATCAGCCAGAAAGACTATTTTACATTAAGTTAGTGATGGACATAATGGGTAATCCAGGTTTACATCTCTTTATGATGGATACCATGTGACTACTACTTAATCTTGGTGTATCCTATCAATATTATATCTAATAATGCAGGCATAGTTATTGCACAATTGCTCATTGTACCTAGAGATAAATATGTATTTAACCATAAACACAGAGAGAGAGTATTGGCTTGTCTACTTGAAAACTTATATGAATCTTCTCAGAAACTATAACTTTCATAGCAAGATACTAGTATAGTGTATTCTCCAAAGGAATGTTCAAAGATGAGTCCTCGTTCTGGGACTGATTGATTGCTGTTACAGAGGATTCTGAACCAGGAACAAGACCCTGTAACTGGAGAACCTCTCCATGGATAGCCCTATACTATAGTGTTTTGCCAAATATTGTACCATCTCATGGTTTTCACCATCAGAAGGAGAAAAGATTTTATAATCTTTCTACTATTTTCTTGTCTATTGTATTTCTCTTCCTCTTAAGTGTTTCTGCCTTTCTTGGAGTCAAGAAGGCACCTTGCCAGAGCCCCCACTGCAGAAAAACTAGTTCAATACTCATAGTTATATGTGGAAGTTTCAATAATCAGATTAAATTAGTAGAAATAAAAAGAACAGCATGTTTTATAGACACAGACAAAACTCTTTAGGCGATCAAAGTAGGTTTGATTTTTCAGGGGCTCTGAGAAATATTCAGAAATATTTATAGGTGTGGGTCAATGACTCTTTGACTCACTGCAGCAAGAGTGATCATCTTGTGCCCCATGTGACATGGCATACAGAAACCTACAGTCCTGTTTTTGTGGTTTGCTTAAATATATGGCAAAAGTGACATAACAGCAAATATGGTGAGGAAAAAAAGACCCAGAGATAAAGGTTTTTATATGAGGAAAAGAGGAAGGAATAATGATTGCCTACAGATGCCATGGAAAAGATATGGAAAGATTTTACTGGTCTGAAACATTTTCTTCTATGGAAATTTATTAGAAGTTAACTCCAATTTCTATTAGTATAGTAAAAATATTTTAAAGACAGTCTTTACTCAAGTTTGATTTCATAAAATATATTATATAGAGATTGTTTTGTTGAACTACTTCCTCTTGAATATAATGGCTATCCAAGCTAAATCTCAACAATTCTTCCACAGAACCATCCCCATTCACCATAAAATTTTAAACTCAAGTGTTTTAAGAAATGTACAGACCTTGTACCATGGCTGTCTGCACCATCCATTGTCCATGCAGAACAGATTAAAGCACTAATACAAATCCTTACTTATACATTATCTATGTATGTGACATTGCAGTAGAACATAAAAAAGGTTTCAAATCAGATTTGTTGTTGCTTAACAAGCAAAATTTGTCCAGTAGAATGAACACAAAATATTGTGCTTTTTCAGATGGTTTCAGATGCTTTTTTCATGGTTTTATGTGTTAATTTTTAACTAAGCAGTCATTTTAAATGCTCTCTTGCCATACACTATTGAACTTCTGCAAAATTGAAATTATTTTTAAAGCTCTCCTGGATTTTTGTGGATAAAAATTGAGTTTATAATTACTCTGGGGATGTCTGAAGTTGAGAAAAAAATTAAATTGTTTATGGTATTTTGAGACTATTTTTGTTCATGCAAAGTGAAAAACATTAATAAGTGTTAAGCAAAATTCACTTTAATACTGTAAATGAGCACATAAGTGAATAGTTTTGCAATATATTGCTATATCAATGAAGCAAAAATGCTTTGTTCATTTGCTTACTGTAAAAGGTGTTTCATACATGATGATGGATAGCACAAAGAGCACATGTGGTATAAAGATCTCATTCATTCAAAAATTACTGAGATAATACAGAAAAGTGTAATTCAGCCAATACAATAGGGATGATAATGGGGACTGATCTATGGTAGACACAAATCCGTAGTAAGGAACAAAAAAAAAAATTGTCTAAACCTTGATAGGTACTGACGCTTGTGAAAAGAAAAGATGTCTTCATTTCACAGAAAGTTAAAAGTGCCTATGTCAGGTAAAATAATTATGTTTATATTTGGTTTATCTTCAATTTTAATTAAAAAAAAAAACAACGTTATACTTTTGACATGACAGAGAAATAGCTTTTTCAGTAATAATCTTAATTTATGTTAACATTCCAGTAATAACTTAAAACTTGTATTTTTTAACAGCAACTTCTCAAGTTAATTGCTCAAGATCAGTTGTAAAATGATGGGAAGAAAAGATGTTTTTCCTGTTTTTAGTTTTCCTAAGGCTGATTTCAGAAATCTTAAAATAAAAATGGTTGTTTCCTTGACATTAGAAATAAATGATTTCCTGATCTTTATTCAGCAATTTTTTCCTCAAATTTTAAATCAGTCAAATGTAGTGCTGGATTTGTGTATTTTTCACACTAAAGGCAAAATTACCGTTAGTTTGGGGTTTTTTCCAATTTTTACACTGCCACTCAGTTCTGCAGTGTAGTGGACTTCAAAAAGAATAAACAAGAATTTTGCAAACTGCTGGGACTCATATTCATCTGACTGTAAAGCTAGTCACTTAAGAGCCCTCTGTAGTCAACAAAGAAAAGTATTATTTGCATGAAATTGTTCTTTCTGCCCAAAGAGATCAGAAATAAGCTTGAAGAATACTACAAAGGACTTTTTCTTTACATGTATGGCAATCCTCATTCAAGAAAGATGGATTCAATCTTCTCCAGACCTGATCACCTGATACATTTCTTCTCACAATTTTGCATGTGCTCTATATTCATCCTCATTAACATATGGTATATCACGGGCATTACCATTTGAAATATGAAACAATCAGCAATAGATGTGAACTCTTCATGTCCAATTCTCCCTGTGTCCACAATATTTTTACTTTATAGTGAACACTAATTTATTTTAACTGTTATATTGCATTAAAGCCTGTTTCCCACTCTATCTCTTAAAGGACAAATCTCTGGTCTTCTCTCTATTTAAGAAAAAAGGGAGTTGTAAATGTGCTCTAGAGATTCAGATGCATCTATTGCTTCCAAAGAGCTGAGTTACAGTATCAGCTTAGTGTATTTCTCTGCAAATGTGAGGGAAGAAAATATATTTTAAGCTCACTTATAAACTGCTCTCTGAAGGTTTATTTTGGGAGGAATAGAAGACACTGACAAAATGGTACTTTTTTTTTTAACATTTCAGCACACAAGAACACTTTATTAATATTTATAATAAGTAAAAAAATGCATCATTTCAAAACTTCTACAGAATTTTTCCTCAAGTTCAATTCCCTAAATAAAGCTGTTAGAAATCCCTGCACCTGCAAGAAAAACTGTCAAACTGGAGAAAGGCAGCTGTTAGGATTTTAATTTCATAGAAAAATGTTTTTATAAGACTCTGACTTAGAAAAATGCAGAATAATCAGCAGCTTTCATTTAGCAGTGGAAGCTGAGATATACACATGAATTGTGAATGAGAATTTATTTTTTTTTCAGTTTAGAAAAAAAGTAAATATAATATTTGTAGAAATTATCGTCCTTTATATTTCCATTTCAATTGTTCCTTTCATATGATCCAATGGTCTCATCTACCTTTTTTCCCTACTTTTGATAAAGCCATATTTCAAAATGCTACAGTATTAAACAATCTTATACATTTTTTGTTAAATGAAATAACTCCATTCAAATATAAGGAGATATGATTTTTCTGTCATCATATAACATGATTTGGCCAAAACAGAAAAAAGAACACAGCAAGAAAAGAAAGCACTAAATGTGGCTTGTCATGGGCTTGGCACACCTGATTTTACCTCTTCTGATATTCCCATCCAACCTATTTTCTACTCCATTGAAAAGACTTCTGAGTCTAGATGTAGAAAAGACCTTCTGGTAGGAAATTTACACTAAACATAAAGCAATATTTCAGTGCACTAAGGGTAACTTGGTGAAATGAATATATAAAGTCAAGACATCAATATTAGAAAGTCCTGTCTTAAAGTATTTGGGAACATGAATCATCTATATCCATATATAAATCCTGATAAAGCACCAGGTTGTAATCCAATGCCAACTGACACTGAACAGCTTTTATCTAAATTGGGTAGAGCTTCTCCCTTTGTAGTGACTCTGTCATGGAAAAAAGTAATTCACGTGGTAAAGAATGCAAACAAAGACTGAAATTACAGATAAATAGGATAGAAAATCAAGGTTTCATCATGAATTTAAAAGAAAGTTTAAAAGAAAACATTAAATT
Organism: Oenanthe melanoleuca; assembly: GCF_029582105.1. Lineage (NCBI taxonomy): Eukaryota > Metazoa > Chordata > Aves > Passeriformes > Muscicapidae > Oenanthe > Oenanthe melanoleuca. The sequence continues at coordinate 70,670,120 of NC_079333.1, read as the reverse complement.
CTATAGTGAAAATTCCTTAGGTACTTGCAGGTGGGTTCGTTTTATATGAGTTTAGTTGCCTTAGATCACATTTATAGTCTAAAATAATGTTTTGATTCTTCTTCAGTTCATTGAGAGATAAAACAGTTAATTCGATCTCAAAGCAAGAGTGAGGGTTCAACTAAAAATCCTTACTGCTTTTTATTTGAAGGAAGACTCAGATTTCCATACTGTATAACCCTGAAATCAGATTTCTGAAAACAAATGTCCCTATTTGAGTTAAATCTAAACCTTTTTTTTTTTTCTTTTATTTATTTTATTTTTTTGGTTACAATTTGGATGCTGTTCTCGATTTTTTTTAAATTTAAAGGGAGTATTCTTTGTTTGCTTTCTTTTCTTCGATTTTTAATTAGACTGTTTAAGCATTTTGGAGGCAAGAATAAAATAAAAATAAAATATGCAGCAACAGTCTAATTTCAAAGATTATGAAATAAAGTCTGGAATAATGAATTACTGGTTCAGTGCTTATCTGCAGCTATGATGTATGGAATTAGACTAGAGGATATTATAGCATTTACACCTGTCTCCCTGTACAATGTTTTCCATTAGCAGATTAAGCTAAAATCAGAGCAGTGATGCTCAGAGGTCCTCTAGTTCCAAACCACTTGCCATGGATGTCACTCACTAGATCAGGTTGCTCAGGGCCCCATCTAGCTTGGCCTTCAACACTTGTGATGATGTGGCACACACTTCTCTGGATAACCTGTTCCAGTACCTCACTAACCTCCAAGTAAATAATTTCTTCCTAACCTCTCATCTAAATTTACTCTCTTTTAGTTTAAACCTCTTCTCCCTTGTCCTGTCACTATCTGCCCATGCAAAAAGTCACTCTCCCTTTTTATAGTCCCCCACTAAGTGGTGGATGGCTGCAATGAGTGCCCCCAGAGGATTTTTTTTCTCCATGCTTTTCTGGAGATGGATTTACCTGCTTACAAATGGGAAGTAATGGATGAATTCCTTTTTTTGCTTTGCTTGCATGCAAGGTTTTTGCTCCAGTTATTAAACTGTCTTTATCTCGGCTCAGGAATTTTCTCACTGGAAGTAAAAAATCAGATGGGATTAGTTATCTAACTTTAAAAGTACAAGAAAAATATCTCCAGACCTAAGCTAGTCATCCTTGGATCTTTTTATAACTAGCTGAGAGAAAAAAAGAGTGTCCAAAGGTCATGATTTATCTCAAGGGATATATCTAAAAGTAGGTTAGATCACTTACGCCCTTAAAATATTTGTTTCTTTCTACTGTCTGTATAGAGATCCAGGAGAGAATAGCTGACACATCCACAACAGATAAATAGTTTCCTCTTTCAACCCTGTGTTGCCTTTATTTCTTTCAGATCAGAGAGAATCTGAGATACTTCTTTTATCCATCTCTTCTGAACTTTCTAATTTTCTCTTAATGCATAGAGCCACAGGAACTTAAAAGAAGCTTCTTGATCCAAAGACCAACTTTTATACTTCTCTGTTTGCTCCTTTTTATGATATCACAATTTAGATATTATTTTTTTACTTCATGCATAGTCTCATCAGACAAGGAAAGATAATCAAATATCACTGGAAGATTTACAGGTAAATTTACAGGTCTTTTTTGCATATCAATACTTAAAAAAAAAAAGAAGTTTACTAAATTCTCCTCCCTGAGAGAAAAAAAATTCTTAATGTTTAATAAAAATTCAATATTACTTCTGTCAATCTTTTCAGATTTCTCTGAGAACAGAGAATGAAAAATTAGGGTGGATTCATATTTAAATAGAATGCTTGTTAACTCAAGCAAACTGGACATGCATAAATACATAGACCCTTGTGAGAAGCACACATGAGTGTGGAGGAAGGTGGTTGATGTCATTGCAAGGACAGCCTCAATAATTTTTGATCAGTCATGGTGACTGGGAGAAGTGCCTGAGGACTGAAGGAAAGGAAGTTTAACTCTTACCTTAAAGAAAGTGAAGAACAAAGAACTGGAGAAGTACAGCTCAATTAGTCTCATCTCAGTCCCTGGGCATAGCTAACCCTGGAAATAATTTATAGGTATATGAATACCAAGAAAATCATCAGGAATAGTTAGCATGTGTTGACCAAGGGGAAATCAGTCTTGACTTGATAAACTTACATAATGAAACAACTGCCCTGATAGATGAGAGAAGAGAGTGAATAATGTCCACACAAACTTCACTGAGGCCTTTGACTCCATCTCTCATAAGAATCTCACAGAGAAGCTGTTGGTGTATGGGCTGGGTGAGCAGAGAGCAGGGCAGATTGGCTGAGTGGCTGGGCCCAGAGGATGATGAGCAGCAACATGAGCTGTAGCTGAAAGCCAATAACTGACACTACCCCAGAGGACTGGGTGTGGTCCTATTCATCACCTTCATTAATGACCTGGGTGGTGGGACAGACTGTACCACCCCCAACAGGCTGACAGATGACACCAAATTGAGAGGAGCAGGTGATATGCCAGATGATTGTGCTCTCATGGAGCAAGAACTGCACTTGTGCTCTCATGAAACAAGAACAGTACCTGAACCTGCACCTGGAGAGAGTCCCTTCCCAAGATGGTGGGGTTGAAACTACTTTTAAGGCCCCTTCCAATTCAAGCTTATCTATGATTTCCAAGATTTCTGTGGTTACTTGGAATAAATGTAAGAAAGCAGCTCAATAGAGTGTTTTTAAAATGTTTTATCAAGTTTTGTTTGCTTAGAATTAAGATCCACACAACTTAACAAAAGTAAGAAAGTAAATAAAATATATACAAAACAATACAGGAGCTGTTAACTCTCAACTTATTTTTTTAAATAGAAACAAATGATTTTCCTCCAAATTGCTGTGACTTTTAACAAGAGAAGAAACTGACTTCCTCCTGATTTGTGATATTTTTGGCCAAGCTACATTAGTTTTTTGCCCAATTCACCAGACAACAACACTGCACCTATTGGGCAAGTGTGTTGTTCAACTATCTGTTTTTAAATAGACACCCTAGCTAGGTATTTTCAACCTGAGAAATACCAATATTTCTCAGTAGCATATGTGACTGGCACTGTAACAGACAGTAGCCTTCAGTCAAAGTTGACAACTTGAGTGGGCAACTTAAAACCACTCACAATGTGTGGCCATATTAGCCCATGCAGTTCAATTCTAGATTTTTCAGTTAATTTAAATTAGAGGTAGATATCCTGAATTATCTTTGTACAGGTGCAAATTAGCTAAATGATCAATACAATTACAGCTCCAATCCAATAAAGTAAGTTTCAATGACTAATTCTATCAGAACACAGCTGCAAGCATCTTCAATTTAAACCACAACACCTAAATATGGATTAATTTGAGATTTGAAAGTTACCATAATGTTTTGGTCAAGCTCGGCAGAAAAATCCAACTGGCAATTTTACTTCATTCAAACACAATGTTTCTGGCATTCAATTTATTGAGGAAAAGTTTTGTCATTATATTAAAAACTGTGAGAATGATACACTATGAAAAGTGTATAGTTATTTCTTGGTTTTGTTTGCTTATTCATCTTCTTCCCATGCCCAATAATGTTTTGGGTTTTTTTTTTTTTTGTATTCTTTTTATATAAAAATACCAGACTTGGATGCCACTATTTATTACTCAAAATCACATAAACTTTTCTTCTGAGAGATCTTTTTTCAGAAGCTTATTTTAATTTCTTTTTTTTCTTCCTTCTTTTTTTTTTCTCAGTTAGTACTGCTTCGCCATATGGCGGTAGGCTTTTAACTAATAACTTGGCACTTAGAGAAGAAAAGAATGAATATTGTTTATGGTTAACTTTATATCACAGGTGCATTTCCAGATAAAAAGTGTTCAAGTGCCAGCAAGGCATAGCACATTTGATTATATTGCTTGCCATCTCAAAGAAACAAACAAGGACTGAATATTCAGTCTTGACATATTTTAAACTACATCATTTTCCCTCATGTCCACTAAATGTCTTTAGTATCAAAGCGAACAGAGCTTATTAGACTTCACTGAAAATCTCAAGGAGATGCTTAATCATGATAGATCAGGGTCTGCATGTCCTGGGGAAAGGTATTTTATCAAAGCATTTAGAGGAAACGCTTTTTGGAAAGCTTCTTTGTAGGAAAGTAACCTATTGTTTGCTTCTGTTGGAAATTCTGCTTATGTTACAGAAATAGAAGGACTAGAATTACTTTGTGGGTGTAATTTACTCAGTGGCTGTGATTATTACTCAGTGTTGGAAGGTCAGGTTGGCACAGAGGGTCAGGCTAAGATGAAGAAGACTATCAGCCAGTATAATCCTCAGAAGTGCTCATCTGAAACTGTACATTAATCTTTAGACTTGGTCATACACCTAATTGTGCAAACTCGATGGCCTTAGGTAACATAATTAGAAAACCCCCTGGGGGCTGCTTTGGGTACAAGCTCATGAATAGCATATAAAAATTCTGAGCACACAAGGGTGGATAATATTCAGAAAGAACAGAGTACATCAAGGATGGAATTCAATCCCAGATCACATACTCCTAAACTGAAGTGTCTAGATGTGATCCCTTTTAAGTTTACCCTATCAGGATACTAAAAAAACCCTCACAGTTCATAGGTGTCTCATAATACTTGAGGCTCATTAGAGTAAGCCACCTGACTGTGTGCTAGTGATACAGGAAGACTAAAATCTGTGTCAGACTCTTCAGGCTTACAAGAGTGCTTCAGATACCTAGCCACTGGGCATGCTTTTATCCAATTCTGTTTTACCCCTATTCAATATGGTTGATGGAATCTGGAGTTCTAAATTGACTTATGGTAAGTTTAATTGTTTATATTTCAATGGAATATTATTATTGATGTTCTTAGTCAGTAGCAATCCTAGTGTACTTCTGCCAAATCCTCATTATGGAGAATCTTGGGAATACAAATCCAATGTGATATATTACTTTATCTTTAGGTACTGTCTTGTGTCCTCACAATATGGTATGATGATCATCCTTTGTTTATGGAGTCAAAATCTTATGGAAATGTTCACACATATTCACTCTGAATCTGTGGAGCATAAGAACATATATCTATTAAAGTACTTTCAGTGAAGATTGTATTTTCTCACCTAAAATTTACTACCAGAGGAATTCAGTTTGATATTTGAAAAAGTGGAATGTTTTATAGCTTTTGTGTCTTTGTATTGCTATAAAAACAAGGGACATATAACATCTCTCATATTGCACAGAAACTGAAATAAAATATAAAGATAAGTGTATATAGATACAGAGTATTATTGGCTCTGAGCTGTAACAGCTGTGTTACAATGTTTACTGCAGTGAATTAGGTATTTCCAGGTGGAAACCCTGTTGTAACTCATGAATTTTCTAGGGAAAAAGAGGTTGTATGCTCTTGGAAAAAAGCTACCCATATCAATGACTGCGTAAAGAAAACCCCACAGTTTGGTCAAATAAATCTGATGTGTTACAAGAAAGACCCAAAATCAGCAGCTTTTTTATTGTGTTTTTTTAGGCTGAATAATGAAGCAATGACTCATGCCCAAGGTACTACACAGGTTTCAGAGAGATATGTGGATATAAAACCTAGAGTAATACAAGTGAATCTAGACTGTATTTTAAAAGATACTGCAATCAACACTTTATTAAACCATATTTAACAAAGCTGATTTAATAACTGCTTAACAACTTAAAGCTTGTTGTAAACCTAAGCTAGTGAGGCATTGTTTTTCATCAAACTGAGCATATGAGGGAGAGCAAATGGAAACCTATGAATGTTGTTAATCTATGTTGACTTTGATTTTCAGGCTAAATGAAAATAGCTTCGCAGGGAGAACAGCTACATTTGGAAAAATTTTTCCTTTTCATCCTGCAAAGGAATTTGTTACTTCCTGTGGTTTATTTTTCCTTGAAAACATGGATCTGTTGCACAACTTCAGAAAGAAATATACAATAGTAAATATTAAAAAGGTATCACTTGAACTCTCTGTAAAAATATTTTTCCATTTTTAAGATCTTCTTATATACTTTCCACAGAAGACATCCACAGACACTTCAGACTAAGTAAGAAAGAAAAACAAAACAACACCCTATTTGGCTATTGATTTCAAAGAAATCTCAATTTAAAAAAAAAAATATTTAGAAAATTGACTCATTTTTTTCTTCTTCCTAGAGATGTAGTTCCAAAAGTATTGTAATCATCCCTTTTAAAGACTTACCTACACTTTCAGAGTCACAAATAGTCAGTAGTGAATCTAACTGGAAGACTATTGCATGAGGGAGATGCTGGTCCACCCAACAGTCAACGTGAGTCCATGCAGGTCTGTCAGGTGCTGTGAACAGATCTTTGCCTTCAGGACTGAGTGCCAAACATCCTCCTTGGCCCCAGATAAATCCAGCCAACTGGTTGTGACAGAGGGATTGATAGGCATTGCCCACTGGTAATGATGCTACACCACCTAAAATTCCTTTTCTCTTTGTTAAGGTAAAGCATGATATTCTCATATGAGCATCCTTGCTCACCACCGTGGAAATGACAAGTTGATTTCTTTTCTTCTGACAGAGTGCTATCAAAACTGTAAACACTAAAGAGTCAGGGAAGCTCTAAATGGATGTGGATCTCTGTCATTTGCCTTCCCAAAACTGTTGGTGGCTCCAATTCAACAATACATGGAGGGTTATGGAAGGCATGTAAGGTCGTCTGTACTCTGTTTTGGTTTGTTTGGTTTAACTCTCATACTAGTGCTAATAAGTGACATTTTAATTAAATACTCTATGATGTTTGAATGCTTTTCTGAGTGGGACTACTAGAAACACTTGTAACAGTGCATTACATAACTCAATTTAGATATAGACCAAAAATTTAGTAGATCATAGAATTTTATTTAGAACTACAGGTATACAGGTATAAATGCCTGTCATCCAATAAATTTGAGCCTCAAGATTGCCAAATGAGAGAAAAGTTGGTTATATATTTATATCTTTATGTAGAGAGGTCTCAGAGTATTTGAATGTCCCTTCCACTCACTTCTTTAATGGGGCATGTGGTAAGATTTCACATGACATAAAAATGAAAGTAACTGTAGGATATGGATGACAACTGTTGATTTTTTTAAGAGCTCATTTAAGCCTAAAAAGATGAGAATTCTGTAGTTTATTTCGTTTCACCACAAAACTGAATTCTTAAGATGGAAACATTTTGACAGTTGATGTAAAAAAATTACTATGTATATCAGAAAGTTTCATTTCATTTCAGTACATATTTTTAATTATAAAATTATTTGGTCTGTATCCTGTATTTAAATGAGCTGCCATAGTTCAGGAATGGTGCTTTCCAAACCACACTGCCACTTGTTCACTCCTGCCCTCCCCTTGCCACCTGCAGTGGGACGGAGGAGAGAATTGGAGGCTCACATTTAAGGATCTTGGCTTGAGATAACAACAATTTACAAGACCAGCAATGAGATCAGAAAACAAACAGTAACAACAACACTATTAATAACAAAAATGCACAAGAGAGAGGTGGGTGGTTAACATGCAAAATGCTCAGAACCAGGGTTACCCTGATTGCTTCTGCTGTCACACAACCAGAATTCCTTCTCCAGGGAAGAGACTTGGTTCCCCCCTCCTCTAGCAAAGATATGAGGTGGTATAAAAGAGCCTCTGTGTCCTAGCCATGTCCCTCCCTTTGCAGATACTGCAAAAATTAGCCCTGTCCTGGTCAGATCCAGGACATAAACAGTAAATATTTACAACTAGGAGGAATTTGTCGTGCAATCAGCCCAAAGCAACTGACCAAGATAAACATTTGAGTATTATATAAATATATAAATTTATAAATTTATAAATTTACAAATATATAAATATATAAATATATAAATATATAAATATATAAATATATAAATATATAAATATATAAATATAAATTAAATGAAATAATTTTTTTATTAAAAATAACATAGACCACACACACAAACAGACAAAAAGTGTGTCCTCACAGGGCAGTAGTAAGCAGTTGAGATATCAAATAAATGTTCTGAAAAAGGCTTTCCCTCTCAACAGGAAAAAATGGACACTTTAGACCATCTGACTTATCTAAAGTATATTTTAAAGAAAATATTAAGTGCAGTTAAAAATACTTGTTTATTCTCTACCGACTCTAAAAAAATAGACTAGATATTGACCTTAAAAATATATGTCTACATTAGAGACATTTAGACCAATTTATCTCCAGATTTCAGACTGGTGGAAGACTCCTCCCCCATCAATCTTTTAGGATTAGAAATCTGTGTCTGGGTTTTTTACGGGTTATGTTTGGTTTGGTTTGTTTTGTTTGTTGCCTTGGCTATAACAAGTTTTTAGCTGAATTTATTTTCAAAATCTGAGGGAACACACAGTGATTTCTTCAGGATGTAAGTCAATATCTAAGATTTATTCTGGCTACTAAAATATATTGCCTTATGTGAGTCATCTCTAGCACGTAAGAAGACTCAGCTGAGGAGACAGAACAAGTATTTCCAAACCTAAACAATTTCAAGGGCTCTCAAAAGAATCTGGCAAACACAGAAGCTGAAAAAATTTGCAAACATTTCAATACCTGAGAAGCTCAAGTCAAAACATGACAACACTGAGGAAAGTTTTTCACATTAATAAAGGAAAGATAATAAATGCTTTAGAAATTTCTGCTAATGGTACAAAATATGTTATTATCTGACAGAATTTTTTTCTTATTATTAACAATGCTGAGAAATAATAGAATTTATATTAAAATTGTATTAATTGTAATGAAAAATTGAATAAAAAGTTTTAAAAACCCATTTCCAATAAGTTTGTTATGTCTACAACTGACTACAAAAGCATTCATTTTTGATAGGTGGTATTGTGAAACAGAGGTAGAACTTTTATTTATAGCATAAGAAAAAGTCCTGAAATACAAATGCAGACTTGTCATGGGAAAACAGAATAAGATATCAGAAACCATTTTTTCTGCAAACCTTAAAAGTGTAGACTTAAGAATTCCAAATTAAGTGTGGAAAGGAGATTTCACATATATGACAACCTCTGATTTGAAAGTCAGTTTGAGCAACTGCATTGGCAGATGATCTTTTCCTGCGAGAAATTGCAATAATTAGGCTACAAAAATAACTTCTGAAGAGGCAGTAATTATATAAATAGTATTATGCAGGATGAGAGTACAGAAATATGACTTTGGATCTATGCATGCTCACAGTGAGGACTATAAAACAGCTCGTCTGAGATTTGTTGTTGGCAATTTTTTGAAGAAAACCTAGGCTAGTAACATATACATTCAAGAAAAAACCTCATAAAGCATTGTTCACACATACATTTGGCTTGCTTATTATTATATTCTGAGTATATAGGACTTTGGCAGCAACAAAACATGTAGAATATTTTTGGGTGTAGGTACTATATAAGCAACTATTCAATACAGTATAGTACTGAAACATTTAAATTCTGACTCAACCTTTCAAAACTATAAAAGTTTATCAACTGAGATTTTTTGCTCCTGCTTACATATTTTATGAATCTACCCATTATCTATTGCTATGAAATGGAATGGAATTCTATGAGGAATGAAGTGCTTGCCCTTGCAGAAAATCTTATGGCACTATAGTTCACAAATTGTATGTCTGTATGCTTTCTTATTAGTAACATAGAAGTAAGGATACAAAGAATAGTATAGTAAGGGTTCTTACTACAGAAGCAAGGGTATCTTTTACAAGTGAAAAATGAACATTATAGCCTGGAGGAATCCAACACACTACCAAAGTCTAATGTCCACTTCATTAGTCAGCAGGCATTCAGCTGAATACAAAGAACAATTTCTCAGCTTTAAGTTCATGAAGAAATACTGCAAATTCATCACAGAACAAATATATATGTTACCAAGCATATGGATAATTAAAATATCTTGAATGCACAGACCCACATCAGAACACATAATTCAGAAATAAATTGAGAGAAAATAGCACTCAAATCAATCAAATAAAAAAATAGTGATGTTTTTGCTGAATTAGTTAAACAATACTGATAAGTAAGGGATATTTTTTGTCAGCAAAAGCCTTCCTATTCAATTACAGGTGTAGAGGTTGGCTAGAGACATTAAGTTAATATCCAGCACTTGATGCTGGTATTTACACCTACTCTTCTTATTCCATGGAAATAACAGAAGAGATTGTGCTGCAGATGTTAACGTGAATATTAAAATTGAATAAGCATATATTCTTGAAATTGCTGCCAGTCACATAGTGTAAGTTCAGATGCATTTTTTTCCAAAGACAATTAAAAAAAGGCACTGGTGATAAACATGTATTCAATGATCCCCAATAGACTAGTGTAATTCATGTTGCAGCAAGATATTTTCCTGCTTGTGAGTTCTCTTTTACATCCCACTTAGATTGTTCCATGGGTTGTTTTAAAATAATTTTTCATCATTACTGCATTTACTAAGACAACCTAGTATATAGTGATATAAATCAGAATTCTCAGTCTTCTCTGACTCCCATCCTCAAGATCCTTAAATGAAAAATGACTTTTTTCAGTCGGGGAGTGTAAAAAGTACTATAAGAGTGCTGGTACTCATGATGAACTGGACTGAAAGTACCATAGATTATATTAAATATTTTACATGATTATAGCCTCTTGGTGAACTCTTTTTTGTACTGCTGCATGACACTTGACTGTACCATGCATTACCTGATTTTTTTCTGTTTCTGAGCATCACAGAATGAAGTCTAGCCGTTGCTCAGAAAAAAAGAAAAAAAGAAAAAAGACAAACAAAAACAAACAGAAAAAGAAACAACAAACAAAGAAAAAAAAAAAAGCCCCACAAAACCCCTAAAAATCTAAAATATCATGGAACTCTAAAGTATATTTATTTTCAGCAATATACAAAAGAAAGGGAAAAATGTGACTAAATAACTTATAAGTTTATAACTATAGCTTATAACTTTAGCTTTATATAGGTCATCATAAAGTAGGTCTCTGTTATCTATCTAACCCCCATTTTTACCATTTTATCTTCTCCTGAGATATTGCTGCTGCCTAGTGGGGAATCAGAAATGCAATGCCCTGTGGTGATTAATTTAAAGAAGGAATATGTAGACTTGACATTAGCAAAGGCTGCAACTTTTTATCAAGTCATTTTACTATCACCTATCTTTGCTGCCTGGTCCTGCAAAACCCCATAAGGCCACTTTCCAGTCTCATACTGTAAAAGCTCTATCTAGTTAATAGAGATGAAGGATAATAGCAGTTAATCAGCTTCATTTGTCCCTTCCACATTTGGGTCATTGTCCAAATTAAACGTTTAGGATTTTTTTTTTCCATTTGCTATTGTCAGCCAGAGAACTAGATTCTAGGTAGAAGATCTGCTGCTATCTTTCAGATATAATTGTTCTGATTTGCCCTTACATTATTAATTCATCTCTTGTAATTTCTGAAAAGAAAATATTACAGGTAGCTACATTTAAAGAAAAGGATAAGAATTCCTGTTTTCCCATAAAAAATTTACTTTTGTTCCAAAACACAGAGTATTGTAATGTCCTATGTATAATTTACTTACATCTAAACTGCATATTTTCAATCTCTCATGTTTTCTGTATTACTTCAAAACTCTGCATATATTTAGGAAGAATGGCAGATCTAAGAGCACTTGCTGGTTTTTACATCACTAGATATTTAGCTTTTAGATTTACAGCTTTCATTTATCTTCAAGACCATATGTTTGATATTATATTGACTGGTTTTTGGTAACAAAAAAAAAAAAAAACCTACATGAAGTTAATGTAACTATTTTGTTCTCAGTAACTGAAGTAAGAACCTCTTCACCTATCAGACCCTTTTTGCTGGGCTGCCTGAAGCACACACCAAGTGTGAGGTTTCCTTTATTATCTTGGCCCCTAATTTTCACCCATAATCTCTCAACCAGTTTATTAGTGCTTTTGAAAGACTATTCTGTGCAGTCAGTCCATTTTTACAAAGAGAAAAACCCCCATCTCTAGATGGACAATGGCTACCAGCTCCTGGTTGTTAGCCATGTGTTGATATAGAGTTGGGTATCATCTGTCACCTTCTTAGGGGAACATGTCCTATTTCGTTTGAAGCATTGCACAATAGTTTTCCTCTCTTGATTCCTAGATTATCAGGAGGGCTTGGGTCTTTGTTACTTAAAGCTCCATCCCCCAACTCTCCCCCCCCCTGCTAAATCTAGTTAAAAAATCATAAATCTGGCCGGTTTTTACTTTATCCTCATTTAAAATTTTCTTCTTAAATTTCTTTTCCAAAAGAGGGATTTTTACTTTTTCAACAAACTAAACAGAGAACCAGTAATATTTATTTCTTTTAGGAAGTGCCTCAGAGGTTAGAGAATTCATTAAAACAAAACAGAACAAAACAAAACAAAAACTCTGCTAAATCTTTTCTCATCTCCAGGCTCCCCTTAGCACCCTATTTTAAATATTAGTCTGCAGCTCACTCTAGTTAAATATGACAGTACAAGGAACCTCACTTTCTCCCATCCAAGTGATTAGTATTCACACCTATGGCAAAGATTAAAAAATAGTCCTTGGAAAGAAAGTGAGAGTGAAACTCTTCAAACATATGTTCAGGATATTCACTTGGACACAGAAGTCTATTTCTAGGACTATTCTTAAAGAAACAAGAATTGTTCTAACAATTTTTTGCTAGTTTTTTTATTCTTAACAGATATTGAATAAAACACACACGCCAAAGATTATATTTCTCTCTGGTAAGCAGCTTAAGCACTAGACAAATAAGTCAGGATAAGGGAAATATTGAAGGAGAATATTTTTGTTTAATATCTTATGCTGAGCTTGCCATACAAAACATATGCAAATGCTGGTTTGTATTCTCTAAAGTAGAGTTGCAAGTAATTTCTCTGGCAGTTTAAATGAATCTGATGTTATTTGCAGTAGATTGAGGTACTAATATGGCCAGTCACCAGTCTCAGCTGAAGGATATGACTGACACTGGAAATGCAGACCCAGCAACTTTCTGATTTGACTCCTAGACAGCATTCTTTAGAAAATCGTTCTAAACACACCCTTTACAGATAAAGACCAGCAATGGTACAGTCAGTCCCACAGTGTGTTTGCACATACAGCTCCATGTCTACAGCTTTCCCATGCTGGCCAATGTGTTGTGTGCACACTCAGGGTGTCAGACCTGATGCTTGGCATCAATATTGGAGTAAGGTGACTATAAGTAAGAACTATTTCCTTTTGGGTTAATGGTATTATCTATAAACATTATTTATGTTTAGTCTCTTTTTAAGGAGAATGACCTAAACAATCTATATAAATTTTTTAAAAATGCCAGATCAGATTGGAGAGTGACTAAATTGTAATATTGTCTCACAAAAATTGTGTGCTGTCATATTTCTTCAAAAGGTCCCAAGTAAATTTATACATATCCTCAGACCTACTCAATGTATTTTGCATTTGTGATGTCTTTGGAAAGATGTCATCCTTTTTTTTTTTTACTTTCTTTTTTTTTTTCCTTCCCTAAAGGAAAAGAAGCTCTCAGGCTCTACAGGCTTCCTTCAATAAGTAGCTAGGAATAATTAATCATGCCATAAGAAGAAGCAAGCCTTGGGTTGCTAGAGGCATAGCACTCAAGTGGATTTGTTTCATGTCTACATATTTTATAAACAGAGAAGAACAGAGTGTAAGTTCAAGTCTGTTCATTGTCATGACTCCTAGCATATAAGTGTCTAATTAATTACATGCAAAAAATAGCACTTTCTGTTCTCAATCATAAAATGTCCTTGACTGGTACTAACATTTTAATCCCAGATATTTTTCTAACTAATTTTTTCCATTGACATCAATAAATGTGGCTCCATAAAATAAAATATTGCTGAAGTTATAGGCCTGCAAAATGCATCAAATCAAAACTGCTGTTTGGGATCCACCTCTGATGCAATTATCTCCCAATGAGGACACTAAGACAGAGCTATAGGCATCCTTCACCTGTCAGATCAATTTCTGTCAATCCATGCTTCCTGTGAAGTTTTTAACCTCAGTTTAGTTGTTTAAGATTATATTCATTTTACCACTTTAGAAATACAGGTTGAAGTGCTGAAATTGAATCCATGGTGTTTCTACCACAGATGTTTCTCTTAAAAATGTGTTTTTCAGCCATCCTTCAATGCTTCTCTGGAGACTGAAGTTAAGTTCCCATCTCTTTGAATTGCAATCAATCCAACCTTTCTCACTTTCATCTGTGCGACTCTAATTGAAATAAGCCTCAACACATATTTTTTTTACATCTGCTATCTACACTGGCTTTTCTTTTACTTGATGTGATTTATTTCTCACAGTCCTAGAGGCTTCTAGCAATGTTTGAGTCACATTTCAGACTGTCAAAAGTGATGGTATACTGTCTACTAATTACTGTGCCTTCTGTCATCCACTTCAGTGCCCAAAGGAAACTTCAGAATAAATTCAACTTCTATATAATATTCCAAAATAACCATTAATATCCAGAATTGGTCAAAAGACATTAATATTTATTTATTTATTTATTTATTTATTTATTTATTTATTTATTTATAGCAAAATTGGAAATTAAATTTTCTAGAAAAGTATTTAGTAGATTTTGTGGTTAAAAAAATCTTGTCTCCACAGCCATGAAGGAACACAGAGAGACTATGACAGATGAGGAGCCCCAAATATTCTCTGCCTGGCTCTTCCCAGGCCTGTCACCCTGTCATCAGCCTGCTAAAGGTCCATCTTCACAAGTCCAGAGAAGCACAGGCAAGCACAATGGCAAGTTGGAAACCTAGCATAATAGCCTCAGCCTAAGTATCCAAGTGTGAAACCCATCTGAAAGAGTCAAGGGGAGAGATTCTCCAGAATGCTTTTCAGACTAATGGGGGTGGCTGCTCAGGGGCTGGGGACCATTAGGGGATACAGTGGAAGAGCATTTAGGGATTGCACAAGACTCATTTTGGGGTATTTAGAGGAGGTACCCATGGTAGTAAAAGGGAGAGGGGTAGATGATTTAGGGACTAACAATTGTGGGAAAGAGAAGGATAAGGGAATAAAAGGGAGGAGCTGGTTCGTGTTCTTGTCTGGCTATGTCCAGTGCTTGATTAGAGACATCTGTCATGTCTTCCCATTAAATTCCTGTCTAACTCTAACCTGTGGTCCTGTGTGCATGAGGGTGTGAGCTGATCTCTGCTTTCAGCTGTTTCCCAGGAAGGGCCTCTAATACATAGTGCATCTGTGGGAGTCTGGTTGCCTGGTGAGCCAGGGAATCTGTGACCTGAAGGGAAGGTCAGGTCGAAGGCTGAGCCCACTGGTGCTGTTTGTTTTCAAGCCAGTGAAATGTCTGTGTGAGAACTGGATCTGTAACCCATGTATGCATGTAAGTACATGTGCATATACCTCTGTGTGTGTGTGTGTGATTTGTGTACTTGTGTCTGCTGGACATTTTCAACCTTTCTGTAGCTGGGACCTGGGGCTATATCCTGAGTGGTGTACTTTTCTTTAACAATATTACACATTAAAATTTGATTTAAAAGCAATATTCTAACTTGGGATTTTTTGTCATTTTCAATACAGTATATTATTTTTCTCAATTTTATTTTCTGTAAGAAATATTTAATCTGTCCTGCTATTGACATTTTATTTTATTATCTTATTCTAGACATTAGGATTGCTGTAGTTAGAAGATTTAATCCTCTACTTTGATAGAATCAAAGTTACTCAAAATGCTTTAATAGATAGACTAAAAGAAATACAATGTGAAAGCACTTTGTAATACTTTGACAGGAATAAATAAAAAAATACAGGCTCTAATACCAATATTTGATTTTTGTAAAATAAAGTGTAATGATATTTAGATAAAACTAATTCCAAAATACATTTTAAAAATTAAAAGGTAGAATAAAGATTTACCTGAAATACTTTTCATGAAACAATATTAATTGTATTCATCCTCTCAATGCTATTTCATTCCTTGCTGCTCTTTCAATCTGTGGTGGTAATGTTACGACTGATTTTTAATAATTTTAAGCACATTTTAATATAAACAAAGATATTTAGAAAGTTAATCTCAGTTAATCAGTTTTTCAGGCCTAATCCGTAATTTATATAAAAAGTATAATTGACAAAGGGTTAATAAATTTATGCTATGTAAAAGAAAGAGAGGAACTTGAGCTTGAATCCATTTAAGTTATTTGCTGTTATAAGACAAGTGGTTAAATTCTTTTAAATACTATGATAAAGAAATTATGTAAAGGTAAATAAAAATGTAAAGGTAAATTTCTTTTAAAAAGAAAACTGGAGAGGGGATATCACAATCTAAATTCAAGAAACATACAAAAATACAGCAGAGTTCTATTCTCAGAGAGGTTCTGTAATCTTAGTGTTAACTGACTCACTGTATTTGAAAAATGTATTTCCATTTGTTTGAACAAGTTGTAAAATTTCTTCTTGATATTTCTGATAAGTCTTTTTATTAGAGATGTAACACAGAATCATGTAAATTTTTGAAAAGAAATAAATGCAATTTGTTTTACTTTGGCATAGTAGTTCTTTATTTTTATTTTTGCTTTCACAGCTCTGCTTAAAGTGCTTGGAGGTGTTTTTATTCTTACAGAATTTGATAGTAGCATTGATGTTATGTCTTTCAGTAAAAGATGGGAGTCTAAATGGATCTTGAAAAACATTTGAGCATCATAACTTTGCAACCAATATACTAGTAATAATTTTCTACTACCATGTCACATAAGCACTTTGCAGAACCACCATTTAAGACTTTAAAATATTATCTTAC
Source organism: Oenanthe melanoleuca (assembly GCF_029582105.1). Taxonomy (NCBI): domain Eukaryota; kingdom Metazoa; phylum Chordata; class Aves; order Passeriformes; family Muscicapidae; genus Oenanthe; species Oenanthe melanoleuca. Next base: position 70,653,300 of record NC_079333.1, on the reverse strand, counting down.
ATGAGGAGAAACAGAAAGCATAATAAAAAAGAGCAAAAGTGAACAATCTGTATGCTGTTAAATCTGTGAAGTGGTAAGGATTTGCAAAAATGTAGTCATGAAACAAGAGCTTTTATACTATCTATATAAATTCTTCTGATTAAAACTTAATTTATAAAACATTATAGCACCTCAAAATTCAAAAAAGAAAAATTGGTGTTCATTATGTCTCATAATGTTTTGTATGCAATGAGAAACTTTTCAGTACTTTTCAGTATATAAGGAGGAATGCAAGACAACAAAGTTAATATTTTAAAAATCACTACTGGAAAATATATATTTTTTCTAAAGTGCTAAACATCATATTTAATAATAATCTCATTTTGAAATTACCTTTAGAAGGCCAAGTGCTGCCAAATAATGTTTCTAAAAGACAGATGGTCTAAAACCTTTCAACAATGAAGAGATCTATCAAATTACATTATCACATTACCATGAGAAATAAACATGGATTTTCATTAAAGTAATTTTCAATTTTTTTCTGCATGTAAGAGCTATCATTTATTTATTACGTACAATAAACAATGAAACATTAACACAGCTATGTGACTTCTTATTTCTAAGCAAATATATTCTAATTATAATTTATTTTCAATTAATATGGTTCACATAAACCTCTATCTGAATACGTATTGCATCCATGAAAACAAGGAAAACAAGCAGTTTTTCAATGTCAGTGCCTAGAATACTGGAAAAAGGATAATTACTAAATAATTACTATCACATAATAACCTTGAGCAATTAGAAGCTTAAAGGATAACAACTGTACTCATGAAAGTTTAATTTCTTAAACTAAAGTAATTTAGAGCATGTATTCCATTAAAAATAAATGTGTTTTAGTTTCTGGTGTCATACTTTAGAAAAGAGAGCAATACCATGAATATTTATTTGTTACTGAATTCTGAAGATCTCACAGGTGAATATTGTCATACACACATATTTATTCTTCAATTCAAATTATTGCTGGAGATAACAGTGGGAAGAATCACCTTAATATTTTTCAGAAAAAGAAACTACATGCAAATTGTGGCAATTTATTTAAAGTTTTTGTAATTTAAATATCTAAATCTATTTCTCAGTGTTTGGATATTATGTTTCTATGTATACTCAATTAAAATATCTGTAAAATAAAATTCTAAGAAAATATAGATCTACTTTTCGACTTGAAAATTAAAACCAAAAAGAAACACCTCTCTGCAGTTCTTGATATAGCTCCCAAGAAGCATAATTTGTTGTCATTTTCCTTGGCACTTTTTAATTAGTGTCTTCATTCAGCCATATAGTAAATTTGCTGACTGAGCACTGAAGAGTTCAGCAGGTTGACTGCTCTGAACTGCCAATAGGGATTCCAAAATCCTACAATGTATAATGCAGTTAGTCCAAGACTTCCTGCCTGTATTCCAGCTTCACAGTGGAAGTAGTTTAATTACACCAAATTTCCTAATTGTTGCTTAACTACAATGAATTAAGGCTTCATCATCTCAGGATATGCTATGTTTTCTGTTAAGATGTGCCCCCTGGTGTTTCACAGCAATGCTATTGGATATAGGACTATTAGGAAAAGTACCACAACCAGAATTTGGTCCTATTTGTATATTCTGTACAGTGACTTACATTTTCATTTATGCTCAAATGGAAACATAATCTAAGGTAATTTTCTTTCTGCTTTTTTTTACTAGAACAATAAACTTTGATATTTATTGACCTTTTCCTATATAAAGAGCTTATGTTTAATTTTGAATCCACTAATATATGCTTTTTTGAAGTCTTCCTGTTGACTGTTTATGACTAATACGTTGCTGCACACTGAAGTAAAAAAGGGTCACAAATCTAAGTTCATAAATGAAATTAAAAAATAAAAAGCCATTTCCTAGAATAGCACGATATTTTCTAAAATAATAATGGGAGAAATGTAAATCATAATAGACTATTATAAGGGCTTCATTTACTGCAATGAAAAGAAAAAATAGAATTACTTCATTTAGTCTTCTACAGTCTCTGTAAATCTGACTACATTATCAAAGGAAAAGGAAAGAGAAGATCAAAATAATCTATAAGCATATAAGCATATAGATGATATGATACCTAACTCTTGCACATTTTCATTTCTAGGGACAAGTGTAGTGAATTCGTGCCTAAACACTACCATTCAAAAAACAGTTTTGCACTTTCACGCTTTGAAGGCTAAACTGCATTTTTACTTCTGTCCATTTCTGAGCTCACTACTTAATTTTGGGTAATATGTCAGGTGATAATAAGAGGTTAAACAACAGCTCAGAAATATTCAGTAGAATCATTTCAGCAAAGGCTCCCTGGAAAGTGAAAGAATGTACAGAATGTACTAAAGTTTCAAATTTCTGGCAATGCAGAAACCATTATGCTATCTTTAGGAGCAGTACTTCAAGGCAAAGAGAATTCTTGTCAACTTCGTGTTCTTAAAAATGTCTGGTGCAGAACCAACAGGCTTAAAATCTTCTAAAAATCATTACTCCATTCTATTGAATCCTTTGAAAGGAAGCCAAAGGGAACATTTGCAGTGACTTGACCCACTGCCATCTGAGTGTGTGTTTTCAGGTTTTAACTTCCCCTACCCATCAGTTTGAGCACAGAGTGCAGAGAGTGAGCTCTAGCAAGAGCATTAAAGCAAGCCATCAAGTTGTACTACATTATTATTTACAGCTTTCCTCAATAAATTCTTCAATATCAGTGAACAGTTCATGCCTTCTCAAGCAATGCCCAACAGACTGCATCTAGGTTTTATGTGCTTTTTTTCTCATATATATTTTGTTTTATAGGTGAAATGCTATTTACTCACATTTTCTGTGCTATTGCTTCTCCCCTCCTACACTTGAAATACAAATGCCAATATAGCTGGACCAGATTTAAGAATATTTGGCAAACAGAAAGATTGAAAAATACAAAGAAATATCAAAACTAGTTAGGAAAACAGTTCAGAAAACATTCCCTTGCCATCCTATGGTCTGATTGAAAGCTCATTAGAAATTTTCATTGGCTGCAACAAGTTTTAGTTCACGTTGTAAGGAAATAGTAGCATAACCAAAAAGTATTTCTGCCTAGCTGAACTGAATGTCTGATTCTATTTTGCACCTTCTTGCTTTTCATGGCAAGTCTGGATTAAAAATAATCAAGTTGAATTTAGAGTTTGTTTCTCAGTTCTACAATTTGTGCTGTTTTTCAAAATCTTACTCTGTAAAATTACTCTACTAGTTTGACTTTGCAGAGAAAATCACTTGCCATATCATTAAAAGGAAGAGAGAAAAGATGAGAGAAGTATAAGAAATAGAAAATTTTGCTTTTAGTAGAGAATAAAAAAATGTCTTAGAAAAAAGGACATTTTTATGTCCTTTAAGTTTGATCACTTTGTAATTGACACTGAATATCTATGAGAAATTAAATTTTTTAAAACTGTGAAATGGCATTCTATCTAAAAATGAAACTATTGTTGTTCAAAAAGAAGAATTTTCATGAGATTATGACCAGCATTTCCCTTCCTATACAACTTAAAACAGATCCTGTGAAAATGACTCATATTAGTATACATGTTTCTTAAGATATACACTTTAAGAATGATAAAAAGAGACATTTTAATCTAGTTTTGTGTTACAGTTTTGTTGCAGGTATTACTAATAATGAAATTAATTTCAAAGTCTTCTGGCATCATATTTTTTAGTCTGGATATTCTGTAATTCCCTGCTACAATTATTATTTCTTCGACATAATTAGGAGAGTGAGGCACAAAAGTCACACTCCAGTCTTATATGAAAGAACAGATTCCACATTTTCTGCAGTCCAGGAGACTGGCAGGAATTATGGTAATTAATTATGCATGACAGACAGTATGAAAGTCACACTTTTCATTTTGTTGTAACTGTGGTATATCTGCACACCAGGACTGTGCCTCTGTGCATGTGTAGTGCTCTTGTCATCACTTTCTAGGGTGGCTCAGGACCTCTCCAGGCAGTCATCTGCAGGAAAGATCTAGCAGGCTGCTTTTAAAGGAGTCACCTTAAAACTTCTTCCACCAGCTTTTATTGGTGTTCATGATGCCTTATGTTGTGGAATATCCATTTGGTCAGTTGGGGTCAGTTGTCCCGGCTGTGTCCTCTCCCAACTCTTTGTGCACCTCCAGACTCCTGGCTGGAGGGATGAGGTGAGGAACTGAAAATGTCTTGACACTGTGTAAACGCTGCTCAGCAACAGCTAAAACATCTGTGCATCATCAGTTCTGTTGTCAGCACAAATATCCCCATAGTAAATAATATGAAGAAAAATCATCCCAGCCAAAACCAGCATATTAATAAAATAGAGAATTTTTTTCCGATGAGCAATAGAATCTAGAAAACCCTACAAAAGTACTTACTTAAAATGCAGTAATAAAAACCCCAAACCCCTAAACCACCCAGGAAATACAGCCACCTCCAGACCACTCGAAATTTTCCAATGAAGAGTTTATAGAACCACTACCCTACTTGCACCTGAGAACATTATTTTTTCAACACAGGAGTGCTGAAATACTCACCTCTAAAAGCATAGGTGGAACAAATTCTCCTAGGATGAAAGACATGGCTAGAAATATGAGAAAAGTCTATGCTGACAATCGTAACATCGAGATTTTATCATGGATATATGTGATTTTGTATTTACAAAACAAATCAAATTTGAAGATGTTCCTAACATTTAAGAAATTGGGATAAAATATTTTAAATAAAAAAACAAATAACAAACAAAAATTTTAAAAAAAGTTTTGATCTGTGACTTTTACATGGTACCCAAGACATGGCACAATATTTCAACTTGTTGTTTCAGACCTGTAGATTTCTGTTTAGAGAACAGTGAGGTCTTAATCAAAATGGCAGTTAAATTGCTATTTTTTGACAAGACAAATCAAAATAAAATACAGGGGGACAAGCTGTCCTTCTACAGAACATATTTTTCTCAGCTCATATCCTATTTTAATTACTGACCAACTGTAAGAACATCTAGGTGCCTTGTCTTCCCTTGCCTTGCCTTGCCTTCCCTCTCTGCTTCACCTCACCCTGCCTCATTTCACCTCATTGAAAATATGTAGGAGATAATGAAGGAAAAGACAGGCACTAAAATCCACATGTTATGGCAATTACAGAATTCAAATGAAATAGGCTTTTTTAAGCCAGAGGTCACCATTTTCAGAAAGGTAGAAGAGGTGCCACAGGGATAATGTAGCATGACAGAAGGATAAGAGCCAGAGTAATAAATATAGAATAACATAATTAATGGTAGAAAAGCAGAATAGGAAAGGACAGTAGACAGGTGGATAGCAGGGAAGACTACAGCCTACCCAGACCTGTGCTATCCTATATCAGCATAAAGAGGAAAGGGCAGTAGGCAGTAGCAATAGAAGCTGAAAACTGCAAAAGGAACGAGAATCTGGAAGGATAAATGGGGTGGAAATGAAAGAGACTAAACCAGAAGATAGAAATAGAAAGCAGGTAGAGTAGGGGACCATTAAACAATTATAGCACTTTTGTCTCTGTAGAACTATTCAAGTGTACACACAAAAAGGGCTTGGGAGAATTCGACAAAGTTCAGTGATTTCTGTCTTGGGCAGAATTATTTTTCATCATCAATCTGGTGATATAGCACACTATTAAATTATTACACTGACAGCACATGATGATATGCTTTATTAATACATCATCATAGTAGCTGTGATAAGAGCTGCCACTCTGGTGATACATTAGTCTGGTCCATCACAAAAGAAACACATATTCCATAAAGATGTAATATAGATATCACTAAGTTTTTGTTGCCATTTCTTATTTATTAATTCAATTTCATAGAAGACAATATCAAAAGCAGAATATTTTTAAATTAAATTATGTGAAAAGCCAATATAATCGTGTTAAAGGAAGGAATATTTGGGCATATATCATAAATGAGGAAGCAGGAAATAGCTGAACCATTGACCATAAAACTTCAAAATAGCACATGCTACCATGTTTCTGTAAAACTAATCTAAAACTATCACTATTTTTGTCAAGTGTTTTCAAGTGTTTCCTCATAAGTGATTATTTTATGGGCAGACTCACTTTTAATAGTAGAAGCAATAATAAATAATAAATAACATAGTCTTAAAAAGGAGGAGAAGAAAGAAGAATTTTTAAGAAGTTTAGTTGATTTTAAGGCCAGTTAGGATGGGGCTCTGAGCAGCATGGTCTAGTGGAATGTGTTCCTGCCACTCCAGTAAGCAGGGGGAATGCAACAAGATGATCTTTAATGTCCCTTTCAACCCAAACCATCCGAAGATTTTATCGTTTCCACAATATACATTAAAGAATACAATGATCCAAAATGCATAAAATTATCAATTTATAATTATATGAAAGGTCTCCTAGTTAAAAAATGTGTCTTGCATGTTTGTTTGGAAAGCTTGCAATATTCCAGTGAGATATATTTTTATTGTTGTTAGCATGAGCATTTTTGAAATGGTAAATAAGCTGAAGAATTACTGAATTTGACTTCATAAGCTCAAACTGAAAATAATAATAAATACTTCTGACAATAAATTTCCTGACCCACAGTATCATTGGACCTTACATGAATTGGTAGGAATTAGAAAAATTCTCTAGAGATATTGCCTGGATGGTAATGGGCGCATCGGCAGATCTTAACAAGAAACATCTGATTACTTTAATACTTGTCTGGTGGCACTGGTTTTAATGTAGGTGGGTAATTGGATCAAGTTCTCATGGTCAGCTTCTCCCAGATCCTCCTCTGTTAGTCATATCTTCATTCTCTCCCTCAGAGAATTGTGCTTTCTATATAGACATTCCTTGGGGAAAGGTTCTTCCTTCTGCCCAAGTAGTAACTCATCTTGTGGGTTACTTGTGCCAGCCAGCTCAATGTTGAGTTCAGGATTATCTTCCTCTTGCATGGCTTTAAGGCCAGGCCATTACTCAGCCTGGGACAGCACACAGTCAATAATATTGATCTATCACTCTCATTCTTAGATACAGTACTGCCTTGTGTGTCTCTTGTGACATAGCCACTTGTTTGAAAAGTACATCTAGCTGGACACACTTGACACTGTGATATCCACCACTCTGTTTAGGTGTTAGAGGGGCTCCCTGACTCTGGAACCCTATGCAACCTGGAGGTCTGTATAGCTATTTTGGTCCTTTTGAGGTCAGTTTGAGTAGAAATGACAGCATAACTTTTTTTTTTCAGCAGCCCACAATCACCTTGTACTTTTATAAAATGGTAATTATTTTCAAAGATGTTATACTTCTAATTCCCTGGAGATCTCAGGCTTCCAGGTAGTTTTGCATGACCACTTCCTAGTCATTAAGTTTGCAGCCTAAACCTGTGTGTGAGCAGAGCAGTAAGCAGCCCAGTTTTATACTTGGCCACTTGCATTTTGAACTCCCTGCAGGGACCATAAGCACTGCCCCATTTTCTTCTGTTGCTCTCATGAGATCTGGCACTGGGTGGCTGGTACCTGCTTTTACTAATTAAAGTAAGTTTTTAGGGCTTAAACTGTACACTTGGTAGGCAGGTTAACTACAGGTGATATTTTATACAGTGTCCTATTACATTTCACTGGAGTGTTCTTAGCTTAAAAAGATCAAAATCATACAGATGTGTAGTTTTTATTCTGCTGACTAGTATTTCTATCTTTTTGAAAACTTACTGATAATCTTTTATGCTGACTTGGGTATTTCTAGTTGGCATTTTTTCTACTCAGCACTTTGAGATCTTACAGCATGAATTGAATATATTTTAACAAGCATCAATCTGTCACTGCTGGCAATTAATAGACAGATATCTTGGAGCACTACATATTTATTGATTTTTGTACATTATTGTATGTTATAGCTCACTATACAGACATTCACTTATCATACAAAGAAACTGCATTTACTGCTGACAAGTCAGCTTCTTACACTAAAAAGTCTGAAAAGAATCGAACAATGGAATTTGGATTATTAGAGATTAAAGCAAAGAGGATTTGAGGGAACAAAAGGTAGAAATATTCATTTTTAAAAGAAATCCAGTATTGTGTCACTTTATTTTAAGATGTCTTAAATATCAGCACCAGCACTACTTTTTTTGATATGGGAGCTAGGAAAGCTTTCTCTCTTTCTTTTTACCCACTGCCTACATATTTAAAATTAGGTTCTACAATATTAAGAAGACGACAATATTTACAGGCTCAGAAGATGTACTAATTTTAATACAGATAATTTTCTCCATATCTTGCCCCAGGGAAGTCCTCAGTTTTCCACAGATGATATTCATCTGCCTTTCCCTTTCTCTGTGAAGGCTAAAGGATTCATTGACATTCCTGTTGCAGACGTTCTTTTTTGCTCCCCATATTCCAGCAGTCCGTTTTCCAAATTATTTAACTGATTTACATAATTAACTTAAACCTCAATAAAATAAATTGTATATTTATCTGGAAGCTTTCAGCTTTTGAAGGAGAGGTCTGTATGTCCTCCTCACACAAAGTGTGTGTTTCCAACAATCCCATAATTCCTGAGTCACTAAGATCACAATAAACATAAGATACCAGTGTGTGTAAAAGAACTAAATTGTTGCTCCAGGCACTGAGACAGTGATTCCCCTGCAGCTTTTGGAGAACTCAGAATGGAGCTGATATCCACGCTGATATCCACATTGCAGCCCATATTCCAGCCCATGCTGGAGCAGATTCCTTTCATGAACTGTTATCCATGGAGAGAAAACCATACAGAGGCACCTTTCCTAGTAGAACTGTGGACCATGGAGGAGCACTTCTGGAGCAGACTGTTCCTGAAGGACATGAAGAAGATCCATGCTGGAAAATGGGAAAAGTGTGGAGAGGAAGGAGAGGCAGAGAGGAACTTTAGGGAAGGGATTCTGTGTGAGCTGAAGCTTGCGGCGACCTGATGCCATTTATCTCATAAAGAGCTCAGTCTTCCTGCCCTCAACAGCAAAACACAGACCTGCAGAGAGTTCAAGGAAGTTTAGCTAAAAGCTACTCAGAGATATCCAGAGAACTAAAAGCACCTGTCTCCCCATGTCTCCCTGGAAGTTTGAAAATGATGGCTGGGTAACCTGAGCAGAATAGGTATGTGTTATGCATTTCATTAAGAAATGCCTTACACATTCTTGTAAGAAAATATCAGATTTGACAGCTTAAACTAAAAGATATAAAAGTAATGCTTTCCTTGCCAGTAATTGATATAGTCCTCAATCTAGCCTAGCTTCTTTTTCATCTTCTTTTTCTGGATTTCAGCACAGCCCCACTGTCATTATTGAGGCTTGGCTTCAGAACTTGCCAAAGGCAGACCTGTTCTGTAGGAGCCTCCAAAAACCTGTGCACACTGCCAGTTTCCTACTTGCTCCCTCTCAGTCCTGACATTTGTAGGAATTTCGTTCTGCTGAACAGGTACAGTTACTCAAAGGAAGAGAAAATATTATCCTTCTAAACATTTCCATAAAATTTAGTTTGCCACAGATTGAATATGGCAAACATCCTCCTAAGCAATTCTTTCAAACACAATACACATGATTTTCATGTAAATTGTGAACAAGCAAATTAAACAACAATATATTTCTCACAGAGGTATTTGATGAAAACAGACAAGCTTTTGGCTTCATAATGTAGAATCTTAATTTTACATACGTTTGATTTGACAGAAATTTATAAACTAATGATGTTAAAGAAAGCACTTTTTTGACAAATATGCACAGTAGAAGCATTTTACTTTAAATGAATGACAGTGCTATTGTGAACTGAAAAATACAGTGATACTAGTCAACTCCCTTCATGATAGACAAAAGCTTCAATAAATCCGATCATACTTCATATTTCTGAAGGTGGTACATACCTTATTAATAGATACATATTGTGCTATCAGAGAGCATTAAAAACTGGATTACCTTTTCAAGTTTGGAAAATTCTGATATTTCAAAATTTCCTAAAATGAGGTCGTATTTTCATATGCTGAAATTCTTAGTGGTATCAGATCCTTCAAAATGTAACTTTAAGAATACTTAAATAGCTACATATAACTTTTAGACATTTGCAAGCAATTCATTCCATTATTTAGTTGGTTCTCATATTTCCTTTTGAAGTTAACATCTGAGTATTTTGGTCTTTCATTATAAAAAATGTGATGTATAAAATTCTAATCAGAGTATTATTATTATTATTATTATTATTATTATTATTATTATTATTATTATTATTATTATTATTATTTATTATTATTTTTGGCCTAAACTCTCTTTTTCATTAAAAAAAAATATGTTGCAAGGAAATGCCAATGATTTCACTAAAATTGCTAAAGAGATTTATTCATAACCCAAGGGAACTTACAATTCAGTTGTGTTCGAATTCCTACAAGTAATCTGTAAAACAGTTTTTCTTTTATCCTGTGCTCATCACCAGGGTTTCTTAGTCACATCACTGTGGTATTTGTGGTAATAAAAATTGTTCAGGCTTTACAAAGTATTTATAAGATGGCTCCTGTTGGGGTTTTTCTATTATAAAGTGCCTTAATTTCTAGGTTAGGTAATATGACAAACAACTTGCCAGCAGTTGCACTGCTGGAACAGCTTGCAGAGGCAATTGATAGAAAGAGAAAAGCAGAGGAACACTCATGCAATGTAATAAATTTAATTTCTTTCCTACTCAGCTGGTTGTTTTCAACTATAATTTTGACCTATCCTCTTTTTTAAAAACATGTTACCGTGTTTGTGTTACTGATAAATACCACACATTAATACAAAAGAAGACAAATATATATATGTGTGTGTGAGTACACAGATCAGAATTGTAGCAATGTGATGACTGATTGAAAGAAGATCCATTAAACTATAGGTAGAAATTGGTTGGTGTTTGGCAGGCAAATTGTTTTTGCTAAGTTTTCAGGTTTCTTAGGAAATAATCTGCCAGTGATAAACCCGGTTTCATAAGTATTGAGTAGACTGATTTGTGTTGGGGACTGCTTCTGCTATGATTTACAGTTAATCTTATAGTCCATATTGCAGACATTTTGAAACTCTGAAACTCACAATGTACTCATAGTATACACGTGCCAACCAGACACTAATTTGCCAGGAGCTCAGTTTATAACAAGGATGCAATCCTTGCTACTTAAATGGCAAGGTTTTCCAACAGGAGGTGATTTTTTTTTTTTCAGATTGGCTGTAGTTTTGTGTGGTTTTTTTTCTTGGCTTTATTTTAGGTTTGGATTGATTTGGTTTTTGGATGTTTACAGTAATCTTTGTGTCCTCTGGATAGAACAGTTTAATGTTTACTACCAGAACATAGCCATGCATCTTGCTGATTTACACTGACAAAATAATCACAAATACACTAATGTCCTGAGGTCTATGAGTAGTCCACTCAAAAAAATAATGATATACATACTAACATATTTGTGCATATATTCAATTTTATTCAACAACGTTTTTTCAATATCTATTTTATTGTATCTATAGGCCTGACACATTTTTTTCCCTTTTTTTTTTTTCCTTTCCCAGTTGACAAAAATTTCTACATCTGTGAACAAAAGAGAACTTCAATGTTCTATTTGTGACTCCTGGTGGTAATACTGTTTTGAGGCAATTTCAACAACTACATCTGTAATTTGTCCTTAGAAAAACAGGGACATTACTCCAGGAATTCTCTGGAAAGAAACCAGGCATTCTGAGGCTGATATTCTGATTTTGGAGTGTTTCATGTATCTCAGATGTCCATTTACTAAGCCCATTCTATGCCAGATCAGTGCATCCTTTGTCAGCTTTGTGACTTATGATAGCAATTACTTTTTTCATGATGGGCCAATAGTCACAAGTTTAAAGTCTATAAATCTTTTATAGCCATATCATTTGAAGTAACTACTGTGATGTGGAGGAGCCAGAGTGGACCAAGCCATTTCTTTTTAAGCTTCTTCCCTTTGAAATATTTCTACTCAGGCAAAGCTGAAACAAGTACACACATATTAATTTTGAAGTTATTTTCAGTATGAAGTTTTCTGAGATTCAGCATGGACACTCTGATGAGTGAATTATAAAGTAGAAAAATGGAAGAATCTGAAACCTACCCATTTCAATTGAGAATAAATTGCTTCAGTACAAGTCTATTTTTCAATGGTTTCAGTGTGGGATTTTTGCAGTCCAGGGTAAAATCCTACTTCAAAACTTCTGAAGCTCACAATAAAAACAGCCACAAACCAACAGAAATTATTCTAAAGAGTGGAAAAAATTAAATACATATTTTTCGAATTAAGTATTTCTTTCTTTCCTTATTTTCAAAATCTCATCACAGTAAACTATTTTTGACACTTTCTAAACTGTGATATTCATACATGCTACAAATTTTTGGTGTGGGTCTGCTTGATGGATTTGGTAAAATAAAAATAAAGAATATTGGAACTGCCCATGATTTGCAGATTGTATAGAGTATTTCTTTGCTAATTGTGCACACTTGCATTCTTATGCATGTACCAGCTGAAAAGAAACATATTTATTTCCAAAATCTGAAAATATTTTTGACATATATTATTGATAAGTAACACATTGTGCTGAATGGCAGATAGATGATGATGAAGATATACTCTTTGTTTTCAAAGGATATTGTATTAGACCTAATCACATTAGCAAATAATTTATCCTTTTCGCAAGCTACAAAATTTGTAGAATAGAATGATACATGTAAACTCCACTAGCAAACAGGCTGGGGGTCCACAAGAAGCTGGGAAAGGTCATAGGGAGGACAGCTGAACCCTGTTGACCAAAGGAATACTCCACAACATATTGTACCATGCTCAGCATATGAAGCTGGGGAAAGAAGAAGGAAGGGGGCACATTTGGAGTGATGGTGTTTTTCTACTCAAGTCATCATTACATGTGATGTAGCCTTGCTGCTCTGGAGATGGCTGAACACCTGCCTGCTCATGGGAAGTGCTGAATGAATTCCATTATCTGTTTTGCTTGCACATGTGGGTTTTGCTTTACCTATTGCACTTTCATCATTTTCACCCATGAATTTTCTAACTTCTACTCTTCCCATTCTCTCTCCCATCTCACAAGAGGAGACTTAGCAAGCAACTGTGTGGTGCTTGCCAGCTACCTACTGGAGTTAAACCACAATACTTTCTTTGAGAGGAAAAGAAACCTTAAATATATATCTCAAATTTTGTGAGAGAACCTGCTTTTATATTTTTATCTTAACAAGTAGGAAAATATTTGATAAACATTGTGGTATTAGGATACTACTAGCACATCAATTTGAATGATGATTTAGATGGCTATTCCTTATTGAAAAAGTGCTGGTTCATGGAGGCTGGAAACAAAACCATAGCATAAAGAATAAAAACTCTGGGCTTAGCCTAATATCTCCTATCTGTGCAGAAAAAACTGAGCCGAAGATGGGAAGAATATACTGTTGGACAAGTAAATATGAACTGTCAATACTGGTTTTGTTTTATTTCATGTTAAAACAATTTAAAGTGAAATCTAATTTCAATTATTAACTTATTTTTCAATTTATTCCATGGTTTTAATCTCTGTTAATTCAGCAAAGCTTCAAGTGTTTTCAGTCATTCAATTACTCTGAGAAAATCCTTGGTTAATAAAAGTTTAATAAAATTTAAGCTTCCCAAGACCATTAAATCTCAAACTCTTAATGCTATCAAATGCACATGTCATTGGAAGAAATTCAGAATTTAATCTTGAGGCATTCTGCAATTATAATGAATAAAAATATTTGTAATAATTCAGAATAATGTACAGAATATTCTGAGTGATCATGAGCAAATTTTATCTTCATTTATACCTTCATCTTTCTTAAAATATTGGAAACCCCCTAAATTATAATAAATAATTCCTGGATATATTTTTCTAGAATCTAGTGTATGTTTGTAGTTATGCTGCTATACAGACACGCTATTTACATGAAATGCATTATCTTGGAGCAAAGTCAGTGAACAGTTGCTATTCCTAGCACTGAGCAGTCCTTCTCTAGCTGAGCTAAATTTAAGAACTGTTGTTCCATGGTGTGAATCTAGACTGACTCCTGCCAACCTCAGTAAATGATCAAACATCTTAAATTATCAAATACCTCTGCCGATTTAAAAATTAAAGAGGGAATTGAAAACAACGCAAAGCCTTTGGTGATTTTCCATTACAAGTCAACATGTTCCTTGACACCATAAGAATTTAATGACATTGATTTAATTTTTAATGGAAAAAATCATCATCTTTCCTATACCTTGAAAAATGTGTTTCAGTGCAATCACCAAAATACTAACACCACTGTTTAAAATTCTTTTTTAATGTACCAATTAGTATCAGTGGAATTACACAAAATCTGGGATTCATGGAAATTTTTTTTATGGAAGCTCAAATTTACAAAATGTATTACTTGCTTTTCTTTCTTTAATGTTAAATGTGCCTAATATTAACCTTACTGCATAGAATCAATTGATTGCTTCATTCCCTTTGTTAAAACTAAGAAGGAACTCAACAGTGAGTTAAGGTTGTGATTATTTTTTAAATATAATTATGATTTTTTAATACAAATAAATAATTATCACCTAAATTTTCACCTGAATTATGTGACTTTAAAATGCCTTAATTTTTTATGCCTACTTGTGTACAGTAACATTTCATTTTGAAGCACAGAAAAATCCATTTTTCAGCAGATTATTAAGCCTGATGATTATTTTAAGTTGAATCCAATCCCTTGAGCAACTTGATCATTTAGGCTGAACATACATTGATGGGGTAAAACAGTTCTACAAAAATTACTTTATCATAGAATGTTCACTATTATTTATTGCAAATTTAAGTAAGCCTAAGATAAATATTTTCTCCTAATTTCCATGTTTTTTTTGTTGCTTTACTTCTTTGCTTAGCTTTGGTGTGATGTCTCTCAGAAGGGCCCAGCTTTGCCTATGGTCTGCATGTAGAGTTAAGGTGTGTAATAAAGAATTAATGCTTACTTTATGGAATGGACAGTCCCTTCTCTTCTAAGTGCCTTAGTGCTTTTATTCTTAAATCTTAAATGACAAGCATACGAGCTTTCTTATTATAATAATGTGTCACAGCATTGTATTATAATGTTATATAATTACGTAATATCAGATAATTGCAACCTGATTTTATAGTAGAGTAACATAAAATTTAAGTGTTACTGCACATTTCTGGTGTGAAATAAGAATATCAAACTGTGTATATTTTTTTTTTTATATTGAATATTTTAACATTCATTCCATAACCTTTGATGCTCATTTTTGCAGCACTTAAGGAATTTGTGATGGTTTTCATAGTGTTTCATTACTGGTTTTGGCAGCCAGTGCAAGAGTGATATTAGGTAATGAGTCTGATATGCCTCTGTCTTAACTTCTTTTCAAAACTCTTACACTGAAAAGGAGATGATCATCATAATGGGTCCAGGGAAACAGTACACCTAATACTGTCTTTCTCTTTTATTGATTTTAGTATGTTCTGTAACAATTTGATAATACATGTTTAGTAACTTTTACTATATTTTCAGTATAGTTCTCATTTAGCTTGAGCAGGTGAAGTTTTACTTTCAGAAACTCTAATTCTGAAAACAGATAGTTCAAACATGTACCACTGTCATTGGTGTAAAATAATAATTTTTGAAAGCAATTGCAAATCTTCTAGTTAATCTAAATAAATTATAAAAATAAGCTTCTCTTTTGAAGTCTTTTAAAGCTGTTGCAACTATTCAAGCAAGAACAGATTTCTTTAAATGAGGATTGATCAAACCCCACTTACCATTTCATTCAAAATACCCCCCTAGAACCTCTTGTGTGGTTAGCTAGAAAACCGCTCGGAAGATCACGAGGTGTACGAGGAGTTAGGGCCCCTCCCTCTCCACAGTGTTAGCCGATCACAGTCGGCCTGGTAAGGTGACGTAAGCACCTGTCGGGTACTTAAGCCGGTGCCCGTCAATCAATAAACGCACTTTGCCATCCACCATATTGGTGTAGTGTGCAATTTGTCGTGGCCAGTTTGTAGTTTCGCCGCGGTCTCCCTCCGGACCAGGTCGCCCTTGCTTTGCGTCACCAACGCGAAGCAACATAGTGGTGCCGAAACCCCAGGACACCACACGGGCGCCGAACCCCGTCCGCTCCCCGGCACACGGGTTCGAGCGGCGGGCGACGGGATTCGCTCTGGAGGAGGCGAGACGGTCGGAGCAGCAGGTCTGACTCCGGCGGGGAGGACGCTCCCGTACCGCCAGCATGGATTCGCTGCGCAAGGTAATTCTTGAGGTTTATAGACAGTGGGGGATCGAGTGCAAGCAAAAAGATTTTGAAAGCGCAATCATGCAGTTATTGAAGTTAAAAGCGATTGATCGTCCCGTCGACATCCTGCACCCAGGCTGTTGGGACGAGTGTACTAAGGCACTTGCAAACGATGTTATTACTTCAGGCTCCAGCAAGTGTCTCAAGAGTTGGGGGAGGGTCACCCAGGCGCTCGAAAAGGCTCTTATAGAGCAAGAAACGTGGAAGGCAGCCCGTAGTTGTTTGAAAATTATACCCAAATTGGGTGTGGGAGCTGCTACACAGACCGCGTTCGGGGATTGCGTCGAAGACCCGTGTCCGTCGGTCGAAACTAACCTCCGCCCGCGACCCCAGTCCCCTAATCTAACCACCGAACACAAAGCACAGCTAGATAGTGACGGAGCCTGTGGGTTTCAGGGCAACTTCGATTGCGCGAAACCTAATAAAGTTTGGGAACGGCCGCCACCCTATGCACCACAAAATGGCGCCGGCCGAGAGGGAGAGGGGCGGGACGCACAGCGCTTTCCCGCCACGGACACGCGCGGTTGCGAGCGCGGGGAGGAGACCGCGGTTGGCAAGGGGGAGGAACCACCAATGTCCGATCAGGGAGCGCGCCCCAAAACACGCCCACACACGGCGATAGGCTCCCCTGAGGGGAGGCGGAGAAGGGAAAGGGAGGAACCCACCCGCGAGGCTGTTAGGGGGCGGAGTCCAGTTAAAAGGTGCCACTGCCCGGAAAAACGCTGTCAGTCGACTTCCTCCGAGTCGGACAGTGAACATGGGTGGATCCGGCGGCTGCCGTGGGATGAGTGGTGGGGGGAACAAAAGAGCAAAAAGCAGTATCCATCCTTCGAATCCGGTTCCGATTCTGACAGCAGCGGCACGTCGGCTACACCCACCAAAATTACTAACCCGCTTGTCCCACGCACAAATAAAAAGGGCCTTTCTAAGACCATGCCATTAACAGACTGGAGGGAGATTCAGTCTGCAGTTGCTGATTTACCCGATGCAGCGGCACGAATATTCCCGGTCAAGAGAATTGATAACAACGTGCCAACCGACTCCCCGGTAGATCCCAAAAATCCAGTGATCATTGCCCACAGCTGTAACCACAGGGACTTTCAGCAAAACTTTAACCGATACTGTTCTTACCAAAAGCAAAAGCGTGTTACAGCAAGCTGGGTTCAAGAAGGCTTGAAAGCCAAGGCTCCCAAGCATCAACAACGGAGAAGAAAAAGGAAAAACTGTTATTACTATTACCAAGCCTGCTCTGAACAACAAATTAACATAACGGTGCAAGTTTCCTGTGCTAATCCAAATAGGTTTTCTGTCATATTTAGATAATGTTAAGTTTAGGTAAATTTTATGTAGCTTAAAGATATGTTTATTGCTTTCGTTGTCTCAAATTTGAGTGTATTAAATTAAGAAGCTAAATTGTTTTACATATGTCAAATTTAGTTCTATTTTTATTCTGTATTTTAGTTTAAAAGGCAATCAAGTTAACAGTATAAATTTCAAGTTCTCCTAAAATAATCTTTATAATATCTTCTAAGTTTTAGTAATTCTAACTTCTAGTTCTTTCCATTGTTCTCTCAGTTATATTCAAGACTGAATTGTAACTGAAATTGATTTTAAGCTCAGTATAAAATTTTCAGCCAATAACGCTGCTTCTGCTAACAGTCAGTCATCAGCCCCACTGGGTGAAGTAATTCTGCTGGCAACATCTACCTCAGTAAGTACTAAGTAAGCACCTCTACTCCTTCTGTAAGACAATCATCTTAGCAGGAACTGCCAGTGTACTAATGAACAATCTTTACAGCCCCCAGTCTTTATTTAAAAAAAAAAAAAGTAGCTTAATTAATAGTAATAAGTCTTAAAAGTTACTAAATACTTCTTACCATGTTTTCTGTTCAAAGATCAGTATTATTTCACGGTTTAAAAAGCACTTTACAGATGATGAGTTTTACTTTGGTATGTTTTAGTTCAGAACTTGATGAGTTAAACTACAATTTTTGTTAGTAGAAAAGTGCCAGAAGTTGCAATGAAGATGAAAAAGCAAGTGAAGAGAAGATATGTGTAAGCTGGTTAATGGTAAGACAAGGGGTGATAGAGTAGAGTACTTCAAAGACTTCAAGAAGGAAAGGAAAGAGAAGGAAAAAGAAAAGGGAAACAGAGCGTGAGAAAAAAGGAAAAGGAGTGGTCTACTAAAAATTAAAGGTATTAAATTGAAAGCAAAGAAGTGAGAAGGTTTTAGTTATGTGCTATGTTAGTCATTACATTAAATTCGCTTTTCTAAGTACACCCTTTATTCTTCACATATGTCAAAATTAATTTCTTGTGTGTGTATCCCTTTCATTTATCCATACAGCATCTTTTGTGAGTTCCAAAACAATCTAACCGACATCTGAGTTTTGTATTGCAGAGAAAAAGCAGCAAAGACAAGCGGGACAGCAACTCAAGCCAGATTAGAACAGAGCCATATTTCCCAAATGTGCTGAGTATCTTGGTCTGAATTCCCTGACAAACTGCTCCTGAGTATGTAGCAGAGCAAAACAAGAAAATACAGACTACAAGAAGAAGGAACAAAAGACTAATTGAAGGGACTTCATTCAAAACAAGAGCCTTCGTATTGAAACTGCTTGTTGTCACAAGTTTTGTAATTGTCATTACTGTTGTTACACTGTTAATTGTTCCTTGTTTGTTAGGATGTTGTTACGGAGTTCTACAGTAACTGTTTGCTCAATAAGATAGTCCAGTTTGTTAAAAACCGTCTTAGTAAAATTGATATTTTGCTGTTAGAACAAAGACAGTTATCCTAAGCAAGTTCAGTCACTCGTTCAGTTTACCAGTTCACAAGTTATAAAAACAAGTTGTGGTTGCACCTAAATGTTTGAAATAGTTCAGGCCTTGTTACTAACACGTTCTACAAGTTGATACTAACACAAGTTTAATACAGTTGTAAAGTTTAATTGTTCATGGAGAGGGGGGAAATGTGGTTAGCTAGAAAACCGCTCGGAAGATCACGCGGTGTACGAGGAGTTAGGGCCCCTCCCTCTCCACAGCGTTAGCCGATCACAGTCGGCCTGGTAAGGTGACGTAAGCACCTGTCGGGTACTTAAGCCGGTGCCCGTCAATCAATAAACGCACTTTGCCATCCACCATATTGGTGTAGTGTGCAATTTGTCGTGGCCAGTTTGTAGTTTCGCCGCGGTCTCCCTCCGGACCAGGTCGCCCTTGCTTTGCGTCACCAACGCGAAGCAACACTCTTGACACCTGGGTTTCAAAATATATGTAATTTTTTCACCTTTAACTTATGACATTTATCTCTCCAACTTCTTAAATAGATCTCTTAAAAATTTAAGACAAAGAATCTGTGCAATTAGGGATCTTTGTAGCACTCCTATATTTTGGCATTTCACTCTAAGGAATTAGAGGATTCATTTGGGTTCTTTGATGGGTTTTCCTTGGGTTTTTTGTTGTTTGTTTTCTGCTGTTGTTGTTTTGGTTTGTTGGGTGGTTTGGGGGGGTTATTTTTGTTTATTTTTTGTTTGATCTTTTTTAGCTTGATTTTAGGTTGGGTTTTATTTGCTTGATGATTTGGTGGGGGTTTTTTTTCATTTATGTCCTTTCACATTCATTTGCATCTTTTCATAATCTTTGGTTTATCTTTTATAATTTTTTCACTATCTTTGCTCTCTGTAAATATATTGCAGAAAGATAGATAAATTGGGTTAATTTAGAGTGCTTTCTCCCTCACAGAAGAATTTGCAGAACTGTAATAGATTATCTGTTACTGACTGGAATAATTTAGCTTATACTTTATTTTGACAGGCCTCCTAGCTGTTCAGTTTTCTATAATTTCTGTGATTTGACAGAAATCAATATAGTGCTGAACACTGTATTAAGCAAATGTACTTCTGTATACATTTTGTAATATGTAAATGAATGATATCCTTCTAATGTTTTTTGATTGTTTCTTTGTATTTTTCCTGTTTTTCATGAATTACAAAGATATCCTACAGAAATTGATACCACAAAACAGATCTACATGTGCAATGCCTCATATTTATTTCACTGATCTATATTCATTTGAAAAGTAGTTGTTTTTATGCAGTTTCTTCTGGATTTTTTCAGGGACATAGATTAGATCAATTTGTTACCTAAATCCCAAGTAATTCTAAATCTCTCAGAAGTTATTTCTCTTCTGTGTTACTGTGGACCTACCTTACAGATAAAGAATCATAGAAGAGGTTGGAAGAGACCTCAAAACAACACCTAACCCAAACTTCCATGGAAAAGGTAGGTTAGATGAAAATTTCTAATATCTTGCCCGATTGGATCAAGTTTGTTCCTCCTGGACTTGCAGGTTCTTTTCATGTAACTGCTTCCCAGCTACATGGAACCTAGCCTTCAAGTGCAGGGATTTGTCTTTATTAAGCTTCATGTGATGCTTCCTAGTCCACTCTTCCAGCCCATCCAGGTTTCTCTGTAACTCTGGCTCGCCCTTCTACTTGTCCAGATCATCACTCAGTTTAGAGTTTCTAGCAAAGCTGTTGAAGATGCTTTCAATTCTATTATCTCGACCATTCATGAACATTTTGAACACCATGAGGCCCAGTATAAATTTCTGTGGGATTGCATTTGTGACAGGCTGTCAGTCTGAGTAAAAACTACCTGCCTGAGTGCTGCTTGTTAGTTAATTCCATACACACCTGGTAGACTGCCCATACAACTTGCATCTTGCCATTTTGTTCAGGAGAAGATTGTGGACAATGGAGCCAAATGCTCTGCTGAAAAACAGCTAGACCATCTTCATCTCAACAGAAAATGTCCTCTTTGTTGTACATAGGGATCCAATTACTCTGCAATGATTTTCTGTTTCATAAATTATTTTGACTTTTCCCAGCCACCTGTTTTACTTGGTTTATACTGATTTCTCAGACAACTCATCCCTTTACTTCACTAGAAACTGGAGTAAGACGAGTGGTCCAGTAGTTTCCTGGGTTCTCTTTAGGGCCCTGCTTGAAGCTGAGTGTGACATTTTGCCTTTTCCAGTTATAAGGGATATACCCTATTCTCCACCACTTTTCAAATATTATAGATAGTGGCTTTGCAACATTGTCAGATATTTCTCTTAATGCCTTGGAGTAGATTACATCCAGGCCTATAAATTTATATGGGCTGAGACCTTGCAAGAGGATGAAGATCAACCCTTCCTTCCTCTACTGCTGGGGGGATCAACATAGGTTGTCATAGTTCCTTGATCCTGTGACATTAAAGCATAGGCAAATAAGATATAGAGAACTTCTGACTCATCAGCATTAATAAATAGTTCCCCTGCACTGTGTACCAGTGGGTCCTACATCTTCTCAGTGCTTCTGCTAATTGCTCATGAGGAA
Source organism: Oenanthe melanoleuca (assembly GCF_029582105.1). NCBI lineage: Eukaryota > Metazoa > Chordata > Aves > Passeriformes > Muscicapidae > Oenanthe > Oenanthe melanoleuca. The sequence goes on along the minus strand of NC_079333.1, from coordinate 70,631,555 downwards.
CCCTTTCTTCTTTGATGTCTCTCTTGTCCAGTTTCAGTTCTAGCTCAACCTCAGCCTTCCTGACTGCGCCTCTACATGTTCTATCAAAGCCCTTTTAGTCCTGCTTGCCTATTTAGCTTCCTTTCCATAACTAGCATTCTTCTTTTTTTATTTTTACGTACACACAAAATGTCTTAGTTAAGCCCGGGAAGTATTTCGTTCTGCTTTCTTCTTTCCCCTTTTTGAGACATGGACTGTTCTTGCTCCTCTTCAATGATTCAGAAGGTTGTTTTTGAAAAACCCAGCACTCACAAACTCGTTTGCCCTACATGGTTGTTTCCTTAGGAATTCATATTGGCTGGGCTCTGAACATAATGAACTTGGCTCTTTCAAAATTCAGGGCCTTTGTCCTACTCCTGATGTCAAGTATGATCAGGAGGATTTTAAACTCCGCAATGCTATCATAGGTGTGTCTATGACTATCAATATTAATTACGCAGTCAAGTAAGTTCTCCCAGTTTGTGAATAGTAAATCTACTAATGGGCTGTTCCTAGCTGGCATGACCTGCATCTGAAACAGTTTCAGTTTTGCAGAATCCTGATGGGCAATTTGTGCCACACAGCATTGTTTTTTCAACGAGTAGAAGTAATAACAGTTCTCCATCAATGAGGAGCAGGTTCTATTGACACAAAACTTCTTTGAGCAGCCAAATAAAGGTTTTGTTAGCCTCATCATCGTGACTGGAAGGTCATAAGATTCTAGCATCATGATGATCCCTCTAATATTGACAAGTATTCAACAGAGCTACTATGGTCTCCATATCTCAAGCTCATGCACTCAATTTTCTGTTTTACATAAAGTGCAATTCCACCTTCTCCTCTTCCTTTCCTGCCCTTCTGAAACACTTTGTAGCCATCTATTGTGATCTTCCAGTAATGTGAGTTTCCCCAACAGGTTTTTCTGATTCCTACAATATCACAACACTTAGACAGGGCATAGAGTTCCATTTCCTCCTTCATGTAGTCCAGAATAACTGCATTGGTATATATGCACATGAGGTGGCTGGATTTAATTGTTCTTTAAACTTTTGCATAGGCAAGAAAACTATGATGACCAATTTATTAGTGAAGATGCACCTGCCTTTTCTAGGTATGTGGATCCTATCTCTCACAACTAGGGTGTATGCATCAAAAAAAGGTCTACCAATTGTAAGCCCTGGTGATGACACCAGCCACAAATTCAGGATAATTAATCCACTGCTGTCTGCACCCTTTTGTCTGACTGGCAATTTAACTGACTAGTTGCACTGAATAAAAATGGTAAATAAACCCAAAATGTGTTAAGGTAGCTATTATTTTCAGTACATTACAAATAATTCCCTCTACATCACTGCCTGCTATTTTCAAGTTATTTTCTCTAAACTTGAACTACTAGAATTAAACACAGTATTTCGCAGAATATCACCGAGACATGATCAGTGTGCTTTTGTAGTCAGGCTTTAATATTTTTCTCTTTCAAATGGAAGCAACTTGTTATCAGAGGTCACATTATTCTTCTCCTTTGTGAATAAGCTCTCCCATGCAGGTTTATGCTTCAATGATATCTGCAGCTGCTGAGCTCCTAGCTGATAGGAGAAATTCTGTTTCTTAGTCCCTAAATTCATGATCTTTCACTTTCTATTATGGTATTTTTCCCATTTACCTTAGATCACTGTTCCTACAGTTCATACTCCATAGGATTCCAGTCCTCTTCTGTTTTTACAATATCTCAAAGATTTACATCATCTTACATTTTGTTAGCAAGCTCTGGATTTCAGAGCTTCATTAAAATATTAACAACAGGAGCACTAGTCTAATATCAGTGTCTCCTGACACTGATTCCCATTGCATCAAAATCAGTTTTCATCTCTTCTGGCTCTAATTTTAATAGGAAGTCATAATTTATAAGATGTAGGCTTTATTTGAGGTAGCAGTATGTTTTATTTTCTGTAATTTTATTTGGTTAATTGCAATTTTATATTGAAAAAAAAGAAAGATTCATTCAGTGTTGTGCCTACAAAAGAATTATTTTTTTCTGGGGTTTTCAATTAGCTCTCAACTACATTCTTTTGAATAAAAAAAAGCACAAACAGAAAAGCATTGAAAATGAAAGCAATTACATGTATTCAGTGGCTGCATCATCATGCTTTTACAAATACTGAACTCACGCAAGTAATCACAAGGAGATACAATGTGCTCTTACTACCCATTTAAACTAATGAAAGAAGTACTACAAAGAAATCCACAGAAGAGAAATTACCTGTGCAGAGCAAATTCCTCTATGACTGACTTGGGAAAGAAAGCTGCCAGCATATAGAACCACTAATGTTATTAATCTAAGTGACAAGCAAGATAACAATAGACGCTGACAGTGCACACGATGAGCAATGAATCAATTTACCTTGACACTGATGGTATAGAAAGGACATTCATCTGATCACATGGTTAAATATTGTGTTATATTCATCCTGATGTAGGGCAGCACAGCTTTTTCTCTTTTTTCTTTAATGTGAAAACCAAAACAATTTTCCTTCCTTCCTTTCTTCCTTCCTTCCTTCCTTCCTTCCTTCCTTCCTTCCTTCCTTCCTTCCTTCATTTTTTTCTAAATAATTTCACTGTCTTTGGATAATTATTAATATTTTTTTAAATTTGATAAATTTCTGGACATATTCCTCATCAATGCCATCATCTTCATCACATCTTCACTATCAAGAAACAGAGAAATTCAGAAGAATGAGAGCATTCTGTCACAAAAGATTTAGTTCATGCACTATGATGACCAAACTATTTACTCAAAATTGCAAAATCACACATCCACCTAAAATGTAGCTTGGATCATCTTCTATGTGTTTTCTGCCTTTTACAGCACTCTCCTGGGAGGGAGAAATATTTGTGTTGAAGAAATGAAACTTACTGGCTTCAGAATGAGTTCTGTCATCCCAAAGATATTATATATAAGCTAGATAGTGACCTACAAGTCCTCTACATGTGCTTTAAAACAAGAGCAAAATGTGTTGCCTCTAGCAGTGCCTATGCTGCAAATCCCAAGAAAAACTTAGTCAGGATTTCAGATAGTAAAGTTTCCAGTGATTTAACTCGTTTTACTTTCCAGTGATTAAGCCCATTTAGAAAATGGGCTCATCTATGCTCTAAAGATGCAGAAGAGGCCTCCACCATAGTTTTTCTCTTGTGTATATTTGGGGAACTAGAACAAAAACATAGGGAGAATGAAAATTCTTTCTTAAGTCCAATTTTACTAGTCAATAACATACAAGGTATTCTTGATCTCTTTGATTTGAATCTGTTTCAGAATGCTGAGGTTTTCTCTACTGAATATAAATTTACAATACTTATTACCTATATTTCACTGGTTTAGAGGTTTCCTAATTGTTTTAACAGAGGGGTGATTGTTATCTATTTTTAAAGCCATCCTTCATTTTCAATAATCACTACCTCTAAATTATTCTTAATCGTGTCCCATTGTTAGGGGACACCAGAGCATAACCTGTGCTTTCTGGTACTTTCCTTTATTGTAATCGAATATTAACCTTTTTAGGCTACTAATGTATTTACATATTTTCTATTCTGATTTTAAGAGAAGTTACTGTGAGAACTCCAGCTGACCCCTGCTCTGAAAATATAATTTTATTTTCCTAGTGGATCCATCTCCCTAGAACAAGACAGTAACCTTTGTATGAACTTGCTTTGCCCAAATTTGAAGCAATACTTAGACCTAATGATTGTTTTTTCTCTTTAAAATATTCATAATGGGACCTTATTTTTGAAAAGACCTACCATGTATCATTCTTTTTTAATTATAGTCTGATTTCAAAATTAATCATAAGGAAAATTGTATTTTACCAGTAGAGGGAGATATAATACTAGCAAAATATTTTTTAATATGATTTATTACTTGCTAGAGGGAAAAAATTATTAGGATTTCTTTGTGTTAATTTACCACAGCTTGAAAATTATTTCCAGGGCTGCAAAAATATAAGCATCCAAATGGTAATGTTAATGCAATATTTAAAGCCCAAGATATTTTCTGGAGACTGGAAATGTTCATAAGAACAAAAATTTTACCGAATCCACTGGGACTGAGATTAGATCCTTTGTCACTAATTTCCTGCATATATTAAATTAACAGGTAGTACACACACAAGTTATGTGAAGGGGTCCATATTTCATAATATAAGCTTCAGGTACAAGCTTGAAAAACTTTTATTTAAATGAAATCATACCAACTTTATTTCCACTGCATTTAGAAAATGACATTAAACTATTTGTAGTTTTTATAGTGTGATTAGAGCCTCTCCCTCTCAATAAAGTGAGAGGCCTGTGCAAGGAAATAAGTCTCAAGCTCACACAACCAAAACTACAGATAAGCTCCCCTGCCCCTAAAGGTTTAGGCAGTTACACTTGACTAGATTAGGAGTTTCTTGACTCCTGATTTAGAGTACCTTTGTAATCTAACAATTTGAGGACCTTAGCATTTCCTTCCTCACATTTTTTTATTTAAACTTGGTGGTTTGCTATATCTCTGCAATAGACTCCCTCTTCTGCAATAAAGTGTATCACACAACCTCAGGAGCAACAAGGGCACAAATTACATCCCTAAGTACTGCCATAAAAATGCAAACCAGGAACATACCCTTTAAGTAGAAAATAGATTGCATTCACTAACATGTTCAAGTACAATCTTACTGTCTACAGTGCTTAGAGGGCTACATCAAGATTCTCATGAGACAATATTTTAAAGTCTTGGATTTTGAGCTTCATGGTCTGACGTATTTCAAATGAAATCTGTATGCAAATGTGATAGAAATGTATTCTTCTGAATTCCTTCCCTTTTTGTTCTTTTACTTAAAACAATGTAGATTATTTAAATCATATCAGGAAGGCAAAGACTAAGGAATTTTTAAATGAGAAGTTCTCTAAAAATTAGCATAACAACAATAGCAGCAGTACAATTACTATCCTTCCTATACCATCTATGAAAATACTTAACTACTGAAAGCAGAAAAAGTTAATTTACTGTTTTAAACATGCAAGAATGGCACAGAGAACATCTTTGTTCCTCATGTCTTCTGGCTCTTGACCAGTGTTTTTCAGTTATTAGGCATTTCATGGAATCTATCATGGAATAGAATTTAAATTGATACAGATTTAGAAAATATATATATGAAGAGATTTTTAAAAGGGGAATTCCACAATTGTCTCTGCAGAGCCATTTTAATATGAGAGCAAAACCATTCATATGGTGGCACACAGATTAATAAAAAATGTTCACCTCTAAGACCCTTCAAATTTAAAGGCATCATATTTTATCTGAAACAAACTTTGTTCTACTAGCAAGTAGCTGATACAAATTGTTGTTTTACAGTCTGCTGCCTGGAATAGAGAAGCTTTCTTTGGGTAACCCCTTCCACTTTTAAAACAACTGGAATTTCAAAAGCAGCAGAACTGACAGATCTTTCAACAACCTGTCATGTTACTTTGTCTAGTATTCTCTGTTAGTACTGAAGAGAGAAGTAGAAGATAAAATTAAAAAGTGATGTACTATATCTCATCAGTTTCTGTTTTTTAAAATCATTATTACGCAAGAGAAATAAAAAATAGTTCTGACTCTTTTTATGTGGGCTGTTCTTATTTTGACATCAATATAACAGCTTTAATAGCCACTTTTAGAACATTTCAGTAAATACTGTTTGGAACTTGGAAGAAAAACTAAAATGCTGCCTGAATTTTTCCTGTTAACAAGAATGTTCATCCTAAGATAGATTAAATATACAAAGATGCACATTACAAAAGCCCATTAACCAACTACAAGGAGACTTGTTTTAATTATGCTGTATAAGATAAATCAGCATATATTTGATTTGCTCATACTGTTTATCTGTCACTGACAAACATATTACACAAAAATACTGTTCACTTAGCAGCTGATTTGATTAAAGCTGCAAATACTGCATCTAAGTGTTGCTGAAGAGTAACCTTTGTTGCTTAGTAACACCACATAAAATCCAAGTGGTGACATAGAAAGCTAGAATCCTGCTGACTATTAATCACTGAATTTGCTATGCTTATGAACATTTTGCTTAGTTTGATTTAGTATATTTTACTAGTTTTAATATTTTTTCATTATATTCACCATCAACATTATCAAAGTCATTTTTACATTAATATGCTCATATTATTACTAGATGTTATATAACAGAGTGTAACAGATTTTTTAAGTAATGAAAGAAAAATTCTAGTATATATGTAAAAAAAGAAAAATAAAAAGCTTTATCTTTTTGTACAGAATGTGGAAAAGAGAATATCTTTTATCAAACACAAACATCCTTTACTAGGAAATGATAGGAAAAAACTGTTGTGCTTCTAGTACCAAGATTTTCTCTGATCAGAACATGATGGTGAAAATTTAGTATCCTGAAATGTCAGTGTTGTATTCCGTATTAGAAGCTGTCCAAGATATAAAGGAAAAATCTTACACAGGATTTTGAAATTAGGATTTTGAAGAAATTTGAATTAATTGCATGAGTTTGAAAATGCGTCCCTCACTCAATGTCTCCTCATATTTCTTTCTAAGTTATTGGGTTTTCAGCATTTATATTAGAGACCTGGGGGACTTTGGTTTTACATCTCAGTAAGCAAGCTGGGACTACATCAAAAAACTCCATTTCTTTCAAATACTAGAAGTTAAATGTAACAGAAGAAAGCATGGCCATTCAGTTGCTCTGTGTGGAGGAGATGTTTGAGAACCGTAAACCCTTCCTCTTTGGGACAAATAGTTACAGCATTGTGAGAGAACATAGACCTAATTTAAGATGATGCAATTATACAATGATACAAAACTGGAGTTCTGATTTCAGTTATAAATATCTGGAGTTTCTAAGTTGGTGATAAAAGTTTGCTGAAGGCTAAACAGTGATGCACAAGGTATAAATTTACAGAATAATGCATTGAAGTTTTGTTTAAAAATCAAGCACAAAGAAAAACAAGTGCTGCACTTCGCGAGTAAAATGTTGATTAAATATACTTTGACTATTACTCAAAACTATGTATGTAAATATTTGTTAATATTTTTGTCATATTTGACAAGGAAAACAGCCAGCTGGACTGGTGATATATAACAAGGATATGCAAATTTAAAACAAGGCATCTAAAATAAAAATGCGTCCGTGACAGAATAGCAAGATAATCTCCCATAGAGAACTCTGGAGAACCAATGTATCACACTGTATGAATAAATCTGAAAAGGGATTTGATAAATATCAATATGTATAAAGAGAACAAAAATTGAAATATGTACATATATATTCCTCTGAATTTGCTTTTTCTTAAATCATATAAGTTTTTAGAACAAATATTTAAGGAAGAATTATTAAAGCCTTGAGGAATCAAATACACATGATTTGAGCTTACATAGTGCATACAGTATCATGTGACAATAGCTGTTTTGTTATATTAATGAGAAAATATTGAACTGTGGAGAAGTCATACTTGGAATTTATTGAGGATTGGGAAAAATCACAGTATCTCAATCTTAGATTCTGACCTTGGCTCAAAGGTTAAAGTGAGGTAATGAAATTAGATGATATCACAAAGTTGGCAGGCATTTTGAATGGAGAGAAGCAGTGAAATATTACACATAAATAAATGAATAGCCGTAGAGAGTGAAGTAATAGGGCATGGGGGAATTTATGAGAACAAAGTGAAAATCCATTCATTTAGGCACTCAGAACAAGAATCTGTAGGGCAGTCTTGGGCCTGCAAACAAGCTGGAATTTTCTCAGCTGGAAACAATAAATTAATTTTTAAAAGTCCAGGTATCTATCTGTTTATAAGTATGATAGTAAATCAATAATGCAATAAAGCTGTAAAAACAGTAACTGTAGTCTCTCAAATCAGTAACCAAAATACTTCCAGCTAAGCAGAAATATTAGTACCTTTATGCAAGATATCAATGAGACCTCAATTAGAGTCAGGGTACAGATATAATCACCCAACATGAGAAAGAACCATGGGCAACTATATAGAATTAAACAATTCAATAAATAAATATAAATTTAAATTTGAAAAAGAAACTAGCTTATCACAATGTACTTAACAAGTAAAGATTCACTACGACTTATTTTCTGACTGCCATGATTTTTCAAAAATGATGGCTAATGGATAATAACCTAGCAGAAATTACATTGGCCTCTTATAAGATGAGGATGTTGAGCTCAGGGACAGAAATGGGGACATGGTGGAGATGTTTAGCACATTCTTTTCCTTCTTCTTCACCCCACACAACAGACTATGGGGGTCTCAGTGTCCTGAGGTGGAGGACTAAGAGTGGTGAGAATGATAAACTCATGAACTTGTGTGTATCTGCTGCTCCACTTGGAACCCTATAAATCTATGAGTCCTGATAGGATTCACATATGGGAATACACAGATAGTTGGCTAATGTCAGCATGAGGTGACTTTTGAATGGTCTTGGCAATCTGGGGTGGAGTGGTCCCAGATGACTGCAAGTAAATGTAGGTAATTTTTGCCCCAGTTTTCAAAAGAAGTGAGAAGGATAGCACTGGAAACTACAGGTCTGCCAGTCTTGCTTCAGTGATGGTAAAATTATGCAGAAAATTATGCTAGGAAGTATTGAAACACATGTGAAGGACACTGTAATCATAGGTCACAGCCACATGTCTGTGCTTCTTGAACCTGACTTCCTTTTATGACGAGGGAGCCCACCTAGTTCCTTGATGTAACTTTTTCAAATTTCAGTAAAGTTTTCAATACCATCTCTCACAAGATCCAGAGCAAACAGCTGAAAAAACTGATCATGCTGGGTGAGCAACTGAGTCGTGGGCTGGACACAAAGGGTTACGTTGAAGGGGGTGAATCAGACTATCACCAGTGGGGCTCCTCAGAGCTGCATCCTCAGCCCTGTGCTCCTCAACGTCTTCACAAATGACTTGGACACTGGACTGGAATGGATACTAAGCAGGTTCTCAGATGATACAAAACTGGGAGGAGCTGTTGACTTGCTTGAGGGCAGAGAGGCCCTGCAGAGAGATCCTCACAAATTAAGAGCTGGGCAATCACCGACCATACAAACTTTAACAAGGGCAAGTTCTGCATTCTGCACATGGGATGGAGCAGCCCTGGAGGTATGTACAGATTTGGGAATGACATGCTGGAAACATGACAGAGGAAAGGAACCTGGGGGTTCCTTGGTACCCTGGCAGCCAGGAGGCCCAACCCTGTCCTGAAGTCCATCAGACACAGCATCTCCAGCCGGGCGAGGGAGGGGATTGTCCTGCTCTGCTCTGCACTGGGGCAGCCCCACTTTGAGCCCTGGGTGAATTCTGGGTGTCATAATATAAAAAAGATATAAAACTATAAGACAGTATACAAAATGAGGGTAACTAAGATAGTGAAGAACATTGAGGGGAAGCCTTATGAAGAACATTTGAAGTCAGTTGGCTTCTTCATCCTGGAGAAGAGGGGAGGAGACTGAGAGGAGATCTTGTTGGAGTAGACAGCTTCATGAGGGGAAGGGGAAGGGCAGGCACTGAGACAACTGACAGGACCTGAGGGAATGGCCTGACGTTGTGTCAGGGGAGGTTTCAAGATGCGTTTGGACAATGCTCTCCATCACATGGTGTGATTCTGGGGCTCTCCAGGGCGAGCAGCTGGACTTTGATGATTTTCATGGTTCCTTTCCAAATCATAATATCCTCTGATTCTCTCAAGTAAAGCTCACTAAGGGAAAACTCCAGCAGCTGAACCTGGACCATCCACACTGCTTAGCTCCCTAACTCCAATTTGGAATTCTCCAATAAGTTTTTCCAAAAAAGCCTTGTCATTGTTCTGGAGGTAGTTCACACTAGTTCACTTGTGTAACTACTCTTTTATGTCAGCATGGTCAACATAGAATCAGGTATCATTTGACATTTTCTACTTTTTGTCAGAAACTCTATCAGAAATCTTTGCCCTGCAGCACTAGCAATATTTATACTCAGTTTTATATATCAGTTTTTTTTCTAGCCATTTTTACTAAGGCTGTACTATAGTTCTCAAACTCTATGAATACATTTTAAACAAAAAAGAATCCCAAAACAGCCTATGCTGCAAAGTTCATAGTTTTCTAGAGTCACTCAACAGAGTAACAAACCTAATGCGGTACCACTACTCTTGCTCCAAAATTTGTGGACATACCTGTTTGTGTTCTTCCTGGCAACTAGAGAAAATTGGTGCCCTGGAATGAGGTATTTAACAACACAGAGAGAGACATAGACAGAGTTAATATATTTGCTGTCTAGAAATGAACCAGGTAACAAACATTATGAAAATGAAAATAAACATTTAATTCTAGAACAATGAGCACAAACTATGCATCATATCAAATACACCGCAACTTAAAAGCAATTATTTAATAATGACACAAATGAAATTTTGGAGAAGCAACCAAAAAGAAAAAGTGTGCTTAAGACAATACTAAGAGTTTTTAGACAAAAAAAAAAAAAAAAAAAAAAAAAAAAAGATTTTATGAGAACTATTTTATGAAGTTATTGTTTGCAATAGAAGGAGACAGGACTAAACAGTAAAGGGCTGTTTTCAGGCTGACGTTTGGAAAATGAAATATATTCATAATTGAACAGAAAGCTAATGGTTTATGTCACAAAGATTCATATGGATCTGATTTTAAAGTAGCACAAACAGAGAAAGGTCTCTTTGTCCGGACTTCCCCAAAGTTTTTAAAGTCTGTTTAATTTAGTCTGTCTATATGTTGAGCATCTCTTCAACAGTTACCAGAACTTCCTTCATTGCCAATAGTGACTACTCAAAACTTACTTCAGGTGCCTCCTCTCAGACACACTCTTAAGGAGTCTGTCTTACTGATTAAAATGTGGACATGTATACTATTGTTGCCTAAATACTTTATCACATACAATTACATAAAGTCAAGTATCACTAAAGAGTAAATGTTTCTCAAAGACACATTTGAAAATCTGCCAGTAGAAACTTCTAAGGTACTCATCATGAGCAAAACTAACTGGAAAGGAGAAGGCTTTGGGGAGATCTTTTAGCAGCCTTCCAATACTTAAAGGGGACTTACAAGACAGCTGGAAAGGGACTTCTTACAAGTACACTTAGTGACAGGACAAGGAAGAGCAGCTACAATTTAAAAGAGTGTGTGCTTAAATTAGATATTAGGAAGAAAATTTTCACTGTGAAGGTTATGAGACACTGTTGCCCAGAGAGGTTGTGGACTCCCTATTTCTGGAAATGTCCAAGATCAGGCTGGATGGGCCTCCTAATAACCTGGCCTGGTGGAAGGTTCCCTGCCCAAGGCAAGGGAATTGAATCTAGATTATCTTTGGGTCCCTTTCAACCTTAATCATTCTATGATTCTATAAAAATGTAGTAATTAATGACAGATTCTATTTATTTCCTTTATTTCTTATTTCCATTTTTCTTTTATAAATATATATATATATGGGTGTGTGCACACGACTTTACATTATGATTGCCACAGGATAAAGGTGACCCATTACATCACTTTTCCCATCTTAAAATTTTAACTGTTCTCTGCATTTTTAGTGCCAAAAATTTCAAGGCTACAAAAAACTGAAATTTGTATCTCCTGCAGCAATTTTGGAGGACAAAATGAGACTAATAAAAACGTCATTAGAATTCTTCCTAGTTTTAAATAAAAACTTTTTGAGGAAGATTTGCATTTACTGTCTGGAAGTGCAAGATTATCACAATGACTACTCATTACATAAGATTATCCAAAATGCATCTTTAAAACACAGATTATTAGATTTTCTCATTGGCTACAATGATGTTTTATCTTCCAGGAGCAATGAAAAATCTTCTAGACTCTTGAATTTGTGTACCTATATAAAATATGATTTATTCTTCCATTATTTATTCCATTATCTCACATCTCTGTAAAATTTCATACAAACATTAAAAAATAATTATATGAAACTTTCAGATGGAAGATCCACAGTGACCAGAATTCTGTCTAGGAGGGTGATCAGCACAAAGTGCTGGAAAGATCACCAGGACAGAGAAGATGAGGAACAATATTGAACAGCATTCTCTCAGGGTGCTGTAAATCATGCTTCAGACACTCAGTGATTCAGAGGTAGTGACTTCATGTTTGTAGAATATTTTTTCCTCCATGGATTTATGCAAGAGGTGAATGCAGATTAGTATGAGGGCATCTATACTGTATTAGACTTGCAATACAGCTTTGTGTTATCTTATTGTGAAAGGACCCACACAAAGAACCGATAACGTGATGTACAAACACAATGAATTTCTTAATTAATCTTCTAGATCTGATTTATTTTCACCTTTGTTGTCTTTTTGGATTTAAGTATGAGTCCAGTTATCCCATCTGGAATCCATTTCTTGTTGATAAGCCTTGAGTGGATATAAACTTTAAGCATTTTACAGTGAGCCTTTGGCTTTGAGTTCTATTTTCTGAAAATATTCAGCCTTCAGTTCTCCACTTAGACGCTGTCAGTTTGATTTCATATTCCTTGTTTAATATACTATAATGAATAGTATCTTATAGCATCTTTCATAGTAATGAAATGTTGACTTATGTATATTTTTTTGTCAGACTTAGAATTGCAGATTTCTTTCTTATTCTCTTACTTTATCTCTCTTTCCAGTCAGAGAAGTTTTAGCACTCACACCTCAAGTGAGAATTGTTTTGTGACTTTGATCATCTTTCTTCATGGCCATATTCAAGATGTTTGAAATACGAATTTACACATTTGCTTTTATTTTTTGTCTGCTACAGAACAGGCACCAGTTTTTCTTTAATGCAAGGTCTTATCTTGGGTATAATAGCCAGTGAAGGGTGCATATGTTATATGTTTGCTTTTTTCTCAACCATTTAACACTTGCCTACATTTAAACTAATTTTTCCATGCTGCTGCGAGTTTCTTGATGCCATAAACTCTATTTTTGGTCTTTCTGCAGTTCTTCATGGTCTGGCTGCATGTCCACATTATACATGACTCCATACTGTGACTCCATACTATCAGCAATATTTTTTTCACTTCCTGCTCACATCTAGTTCATTTATATACACAAATTACAGCAGAGATACTTGCTTTTCCTGAAGAAAATCTCATTATTGTCATGAGCAACCTGTTAAAACTGGAAACTAAAATGTCAGGTGTACTAGAACTGTGGCAGATGAATGAATATGACATTTATAAAGCTATCTAACTATATTGCAAAAAATCATGTTTCTGCCACTATAACAGTGTTAGATGGATGCTAACCTGAGAAGAGAATTTTTTTGTCTATTTAGACATTTAATTTTCCATAGTGGTATGAAACAAGAATGCCCACAAAAAGCAGTTTAAAAGAGTTGGGGGATGAAGAAGCTCAAAATTTCTAGATTCAGAAATTTCATCCCTGTTTCCTAAGTTAAATTGGAAAGTTTTATTATGTTTTTTGATGATGATTTCTTTTCATACTTTCATATTACACACTGGAGTGTCCCTAAGTAAATTGTTTTAAGTGCAACCACAATGCATAAGTGATTTATGGGACACACATCAATGTCAGAAGTGAAAATTCATTTTCTGTAAAACATGAGACAAACCCCCCAAAACACATTCTAAAATGGTAGTGTTGTTAACGGTCCTGTTCTTATCATGATTTTTATGCATTTATTTTTGTTGAGTAAATTGATTCCATCCAGTTTTGCCTCTGCATAATTGTATGCTAAACAAATTCATCATTTTTCTTTCAGTAAACTACATTGCCATAGCTGTGAAATGTGCACAGTGCATCCATACTTCGAGTAACAAGGTCTGAAAGAGGTTTTTTGTAATCCATTATTGGTGCATTGTAATGCCACTTAATAGCATAACACATGTTTTAAGCCTCTTCCAGCTGGCATGGCCAGATTCTGCTAACTCCCGAGTTCCCAGATAATGTGAATTTGATGATCGCTCTCTGTTGCAGAGATGCAGGAATGCATAGCAATGGAGCTAATCACTAGTTCTGCATCTATAATGCTCCTATAAAATGTTACATGTCACAATGACATGGATGGAGAGGGCCTGACTCTCATTTAAAATGCCAATTCTCTTCTTCTCTGCAATTTCAATTCTATTTAACACAAAGCCGAGGATTCTGATGAGCACTAGCAGAAAGGCAAAGGCAAATCAGGTCAAGATGATGTAAGAATACAGAGAAATGGTAATGGATTTTTTTTTTTTAAATTTTTGGCGGACAAAACAGTGATTTATATGTGTACATGAGCATCTATCTGATGCTTCTTTCCAGACATTTTTTTACAAATTTGTGTCATCCAAGTATAAGAAGACACTGTAAGATGAACAAATTAAAAGAACCTGTATCAATTAAAAAAAAGAAACTTTTTCAAATTGACATATGTATGACGCAATAAAGAAAAGTATGGGGAAAAATATTACATTAAGTACATTGAAGTCTTGATTCATAGAATAATATCTCATATTCAAGACACATGCAGTATAAATATTAGCTTTATTTTCCATTAGTTATTCCTTTGCTGATTCAACATTCTAGATAAAAAGAAGTTCTTATAAATTGACCACATAGTTAGAAAGTTGCTACATTTAGTCCTAACATGCCTCTGATAAGACAGTATGATATACTGGTGCTTCCTATTTATTTTTAAGAAAGCAAAAATTAAAATGAGATCAATTAAATGCAGACTCAAATAAGACACCTGAGGCAAGGATTCTGTCAGGATATTTTTATGTCACATCCAGTTGTTTCTAAGATCTTCCCAGTTTCAGCTGTGTACATATTTTCATCTTGATTAATCAACTACATTCACCATGTACTTCAAGGAGATATATATTACTTCCAAAATAAAGTTCTTCTAACCCTTTTAGGCATGTGTACTAGGAGGAGATAAAACATGTTCTAGAAGTCCCCCTTTTCGTTCAAGGAATAAAACCTGTAGCTGACAAGCTCAGATGTAGATGTCTGCATTTTAAAAATTTAAAGGTAGATGAGATAAATCCCATTATAATTGACTTATTTCAGTGGAAAAGAATATGAATTGCTACATAATTCTTACTAAGCATCTGGTGTTGTGGAAGGAAATTACATTATAAATTGTATTAGAAATAGTGGAGCTAAAGATAACTTTTGGCTGCATATGATTCTATGAAATATTGCATCTATTTCCTCTGTGCTACAGCATCATTTTTAAAGTGAAATGAGTGCTAAGATTCTGCCTGGAGAAGCCTGAAGAGGAAGAGAGTTGCATGAGTTATTCCTGCTCCATTAAATTAAAAGTGCCCTTAGCCTATTCTCTGACTGTGGTCACATAATAACTGATTTCCATACTGGTAAACATGCTGAGACACAGAGCACCAGTAGGTGCATCAATATTAGATTTTGATAAAGGTCTCTGACCCACAGTAACTATGGACCTATGCCTAGGAATTGCATGGAAAAGTTCCAGCAGGAATGGAAAAACATCAGGCTGAGGTCTGTTTTACTTGCTCAAGTCCCAGAGTCATGGAATATCCCCTAAAACTATTTGTACCACTAGCATATATATTGTTTTAGATCTCATGAATACCTCTGAGACATACTTATAAAATGGGAATAATGATTGTGTCATACTTCTTTATGCCATACCACATTTCTAGCTTCTGTTTTGGGTATAAATATGGTGGGAGAGTGCTTCACAATTTACTTGGTATTCACTTTTTTATTCACTCATAAGAAATAATGACCATTTATTTTTATATTCACAAATCCATTCAATTCAATCTATCAGAAAGAGGGGAGGAGATCAGAAAGATTTTTATATGTCTCCTGATAAGGACTGCCATTACTTGCCACATAAAAGATGAGAAAACCATACAAGTCAAAAGAGAGGTCAGAATTAAATTAAGAATTAAGGAAACAGAATATTCCAGTGAAACATCAAGGATATGGCACAAATATTCACACACTGTAAAACCTAAATCTCGATATTTTTTGGCAGGAGAAAATGGTTGGTTGGAGATAAGAAAAAAGAATTATTGACAAAGATACAAAAATGGCAATTTCAATTAAATCAAATTAAAGCCTCTTAGGAAAAATAAGCTCATATACATGCTTTCTAGAATATCATATGTCATATTACAGCATAGTGTTTTCATGTCCATAGATAAAATACATAGAATGTTGAATGGTCATCTGTTCTTTAAAAATTGCATCAGTTACCAATTTATTTTTTTTTAACTTATAAAGTGGTAATGGTTTTACTAGAGTATTTTTTGGTAAGTTTTTTTTTCATTGTTCAGTGCCAGACTTTAACAGGAAGTATAGAAAAATACAGAGAGTAGAGTTTTATAGACTTTTTAGAATGGCTCACATTTTTTTATAGAGAGGTAAGTTGTAGCAGATAGAGTATTTTAGGAGAATTTTAGCTGAGTTCCCTTTTGCAACACCTTTAGAGCATTTTTCAGTAATTATTTTAATATTTTTTGCTTATTGAGGGAGAGTGGTTATTAAAGTTGTAGATGTGTATCTTATTAACTGAAAAATCTATTTTCTGAGTAGTGTACTACAGCAAATTCTCATTTAGTTTGCAATCCTTCCTTTTTTCCCAATGCTACTACATATTTATTTTCTTGGTGATGTGGGTTTTGTTTGTTGTTTTTATTTCTTAGCTATGTAATTGGGTTGTTTTGTTGTTTTTTTTCCTGGCATTATTTGCAATACATATCTAAAAAGAATTGGATACAAACAAGAAACATCTTATCCCTGAAGTTTAGCATTTGTACTAAGGCTATACTGCAGGTTAAGAAAAATGGATAAAATAGTTATGCTATGAATTTACAGTCCAAAGTTTTAAAATAAAACCTAGATTTTTAATTTTAATAATATTATATTTTCATGCTTTTATAAAAATTATTTATTCTTGGTTTCTAGGTTACCTATGAAAGTTCTAGGTTAGAACTAAATTTCTTTGAGTTAAAATGTTTTATTTTGAGTTAAAATATTTATTTTGCCTATTACAGTAAACCTTAGCATGATGAAACATCATCTCACAAACATTCTAAATCCTGTCTATCTGGTAGAAGTTTGGGGGATCTTTAACAAAAGTCCTTTAGGAATAACGACTATAAACATTTAATGATAATGATTCTAGTGTTCTTTAGAAACATATTTTCCAGCTGATATTGCAGAGCTGTCTTGCAGCTCATTTCAGGGTGAATCTGAATTAGGCCTTTGAGTTCTTTTTAATTTGGTATCTATTTCACCATGTATTTACACATCCTTCATGACACACTGACAGAGCAGGGACAAAATAGGTTTTAAGACAAATTTTTTAGAAGAGAAAGAATCTTGTCCTGCACAATGGGATATAGAAAGCATTCTACCACTCGATTTAATAAACTTGAACATTATATTTGTAAGCAACTAATATTAAATTCTGCCTTAATCAGATATCCATCTTTTGTTCAAGAAACACAATTCCTTGCTTGATGGAAAAGCATGCTTTCTCACATCAGTGAAAAGTCATTTTTAGAATGGCATGCAGTGTCTGCAGTCAGGCTCACACATAAAAATCAGCTGCAAAACGACTATTGTCTATTTTTTAATGACTCAAGTTTTGGTGTATGGTTCCCAAGGTGATGTATAGTTTATATTTTTCTACATATGTAACTACCTAATAAAGATTAAATAAGTACTTTGGGACAACAAAGAATAAAGGTTGAACAGAGTAAATTTTTATTGCAGAATTTACTTGCTATATATTGCCCTTTTAATGTCCTAAAATATGCCCCAGACCCCTTCTATAAGTTCATCTGACTTCTCTCAGCAGTGCAGTCCATATGTCTCTTAATATTCAGAAATTAACGATGATAGTTATAGCAAGCACTCTGGCAAACTATTGTCTGTATTTGAGGGAACAATTTCTCCGTATGAATTGCAGTAAAAGGCAATTTTGTCTAATTACATTGAGCGTATTGAAATGTTAGCTTTTCCCTCATGGGTGCTAACACCAGATTTGTAATTGTTGATGGGACTGAATTTTAAATGTCCCTCCCCTTGGGGTTTATAAGACACAATTTTGCTCTTGAATATATGGCCCTTATTTTTCAAAGTTTAAAATATCTTTACTGTGTTCTTGCAATGCTTATCTCCATACCATTATGAAAGAAAGACTTCATTCTTTGGAAAATATTTTCCAAGTTTTTGTTTTAATCTGTATCACTTAATAATCCATACACTTTTAAAATAATATATATTACTGTAAATTTTTAAAAGTACAAATATTTGTAACAATTTTTAGTAATTAAAAAAAAAAAATGTTATTTTTAAATATTGTCCAAATACTCCTGATCAATTAATTGGTTGGTTTTGACAATGCTGATTCACTAGTAGTTTATTCAAAATACATACTTGAATGTACACAATGTATGCCCCTTTACCTGTAATGTCCTGGATTATAAACTATGAAATAACCTTCCAACATAAAATATATTTAATTTGGCTTTCCCCTAAAAAAATTTCCCAGTTTTATTCATAAAAATCAGGGGAGAAAAAGAAAGAAAGAGAGAGGAATAAGAAAACAGTAGTTTCATTTTTTTCACCTTCAAAACAGCTCAATTTACAAAGATATGAGGTGATAACTGAGTTTTCTAAAGAAGTTAACTTTTTGTTCACATAGTGTTAATAGCAAAACTGTTCCCCAGTATAATCTGAGAAGTAGAATTTCAGTCAATCAAGTTATATGAAGTAATTTTTGGTCAAATATGATTTTTAAATTTTAGTTTACAAACTCATCTATAAAATTTGTGGGAGTTGATAAACATATATAAGAAATAACAGCAGGAATAATATTAGCACTGGAGCTTTATTATGTCCATCCTTTCATGTGATAATATGTAATGGACAAATCAAGAAAAAAACTACAGTGACCCACACCAAGTTAATGATATCTTAGCCTAGCAATAAAATTTTAAAAGGAAATATTTCACATAGTAAGAGAACTGAATATTTTTAATGAAGAAAAATAAATTCTGCACACACTTCTAGTTAAATATTGGCAAAATACCAGATGAGTATCAAAAAGTACTTCACTTATTTAAAGGTTTAATTCATTAGAAACAGGAATTTAAAGTTCAGAGCAGGTTCTTGCCCAAATCATGACCCCCTTTTAAGGCATGCTACATACACATATGTTTATTCTTATATACCTAGCAGGGGAATATATCTATATTTTCCCTGAAATATTCTGTTTCCACATGTAAACAAGTATAATTTTTGAACAACTGCATTTCCGTCCAGTAGCTCAAAAACTCAAAGGAAGATGAGTGAGACTATAATAAGTCTCAGAATAAATGCAATAGCCTGGATGAGCAAAAAAAACAAGCTGCTGTCCAAATCTTAAATGGATTTTTTTGATGCTAAGGAAAGTTTTCAATTTTGTTTTATTTTTTCCCATCATGATTGCTAGTAAATTTTTTACTGGTCCCGCACTTACCTTTGACATAAGGATTGATGGAGATAACAGATAAAAAAATTCAGTGTTAAAACAGCCTGCATTCTCAAAATAGAATTCATAAATAATTAGTATGACTAAAGGCAGATGAACACTAAGGCTGTCTTTATAGTCAATAGGAATAAATCTACATGATGGTTAAAGCCATAAATCAATATTTTTTATATATGCTATGTTCTTCTTTGTATGCTTTTACTATATTTTCACGTGCATTGACAAACATTAAAGCATTAACCCTAAAACTGGCATTAGTGTAGATCCCATAAAATAATTACTTTATGGGAAGGTGGAGGGAGAAAAATGCCTGTGAAGACATTGAGAAAGCAACCCTATAGAGGATACCAGGTTCTGAATATGCAGTGCTAAAAGTGTGTTCTCAAATAAAGGTGTTAGGTAGGATGGTCTTGTGAATATCTTTATTCCACAGCACAGTTAGAAAAATTTCAGCCCAAGGATTTTATGCTAAATGTCCTTCCTGGTATCCCAGATTCCCAGAGTCATTGAGGCTGGGAAAGGCCACCCAAGATTCTGACTCCAGCCTTTCACTGAGCTCTGCCTTGCCAATGAGGTTGCATCACTCAGTGCCACATCCAGTCACTGGTGATTGGATGGTGACTCCACCACTTCCCTGGGCAGTCCATTCTAGTGCACCATCTTTGCTGAGACATAGAATATATATCAAGTAGATATCGAGGAAAACTTCATCTTTTGCTCCACTTTTTTGTGGGTTTTGAGAAAAATATCTGACCCTGCAAGGGGTCATTAGATTTTTATGTGCCAGACCTAAAGTAAGAGATATCTTGTTTAGCAGGTAATATTGAAGCAGCCCATAATGGTCTGTCAAGGGATATTTTTTTATCCCTCTCCTCCCCTAATTATTGCTTCCTGACATCAAGATTTGGAACTTCAGCTAATCAGTGTTAATTTGCATACTTTGCTTTGACTTAAGTTGAGCTACTCTTGTATCTATATCTTGTATAGTCTATATTAAATTACATTACTTTCCACATTTCCATATTATTTGATAACCAAATTGTCAGAAATTTTCTCATATTCCAAGGAGAAAATACTCAATTTGAATGCTTAAAGGCAAACTCCTGACCAAAGTGATTCATGAATTTATTAATGACAGGGTATTTAACTGACAGTTAGCAAGCCATATATTCAAGATCACTGTCAGTAATGAAGCAGGCAAACTATAACATTACTTTTGCACAATGAAACACTTGGGTCCAATCATTCTGCTAGTGGGTGCAGGCTACTCTCAATGACCCTTGTGGAGGTTGTACTACCAAGCCTGAGCAGTTGTCAGATGTCCTGGGAACACAGGGCAGCAAGGAAAAAACTCCAAGATTCTCCCTTTCCAAGGTCTTTATCTCCATGCTAGAAATGTTCATGCTTCTTTTCTCTTTTTTGACCAGTCTGATCCCTCTTTTGCTTCAAAGTCTTTTTAGTATGTGCTGGTTACAGTTGAGTCCAGCTGATGATCAGCATTCATTTTAGGCTGATGCTTTTCTTCCTCTTTAACAAGATAAGTTTTTGGCAAGTGCCCTCCAGATGGTTTTGTCTGCTGTGAGTGGATCATGCAGGCACACCCACACCCTTCTATCCTCCTATCCCAACCATTTCGTTGTAATTTACAAGTTATCCAGAGGTTATAAAAAAGGAATGACTACCAAATAAATGTCTGAGAAGTAGGATAATTGTATCTTGCATTCTTTCTTTTCTTCTCAAACCAGTGTGCACACGTGCACTTGCAGGTACACACACGCTTTTTGGCTATCAGGGAATATTTGAAATATTGACTTTATAGAGCTGGAGTTGATGGCCAAAAAAAAAATGGAATATTTTTAAACATGTAATACCTTGTCAAGTTAAAATGTGGGTTTAGTTTCTTCTGTCTAGCCATCACCTGTGGAATCCAGAAAATTAAGTGAAATTGCATTGCATTATAAATGATGCGAAAAGTTTTATAAATGTATAAGAAGGAATGAGAATAAGATAATGAAAATAGAAAGGTAACTTAAGTTAGATCATAAAGATACTTGCTACTATGAAATCTGATTAAATAATGTTGAACTTACCTGGAAATTTCACATTTAAATATTGCTATATTCATAGACACACACACACACACACACACACACACACACACACACACACACACACACACACACACACTTCTGAATAGTTATTGAAATGAATGGGAACTATTTCAAGATTATATTGATATAGCAATATGACATGCACATCAGTTTCTTTTTGATCAAAGCTTTCTCCATTGGATAGTCTTCTGATGTAAAATTTGGATCTTCATTTTAAGTGGTAGGACACATAAACTTTTTTCCAAGGACAAAATTCTAGACAGGCCCTTGCAGAAAGAAATATGAGAACTATCTGAAGTGTTCAACAGACTTTTCCAGAAAATTGCCAAAGGCAAGGTTTAAATGAACAGCAGATTGGTGCTGTTTAAGTTCAATGGACACAGCATGTCACTTTGAGACACTTTCTTATCCTGTTACTGGATTGATCAGAACAGAGCTCTGTTCCTGGTTCTGCCATAAAGGATAAATTACATTCTCTGCCTTGTCAACCTGTCAACGTGGCTTGACCTATAATATAGACCTAACTTTTGCTCTGAGTAACTCTTAAGATATTGATTCCCCGAAGGAGATGTGTCTGTTACACTGTAGCTGGGATTGATTCTCAAAAAACACTGGCACGTTTTTTAGACTCAGAAGCATTTTCTGACCCCTTAGCGGGGGAATAAAAGGTGTGAAAAACATAAAAGCTTTTCTTGCAGCCTATTTAGTAGGCTTCAGCTCAAGATGATAGGTGTCACATCAAGTGCTCTCAGATTTTGATCCTTGGCTCAACACCTTCCATCAGGAAACATAACACATTTCACATCACCACTGTCACAGGACTTAGAAAAATATTCTGATAAAGATCAACTTACATACTGAATATCAAATTTCCTATTCCTTTTTATTTTTTTTATGTTCATGTCTTTTTTTTCCTGTGTCTATGCAACAACTTTTATACTTATAGAAACATTCATTGAAATTTACACAAGACCTTAATGTACTAAGGTCTAATGCATTAGAACTGGATTTTTTTAATGCTTCTAAATATTATCAAGAAAAAAGAAGCTTTACCAAACTTTTTCCCACATGGTATTAAGTTCTTGGTCTCTGATTCTCTTGAGTGTAAATTAAATTTTTCATGGAAACAAACATGATGCTTAATTATGACATTAATTTTAATTCTTTTTTTTAGATGTGAATTCCAACACTGTCAAAATCCACCATGTGAAGGCATCCTTGTTCCAGACAGGAGAGGGTTAATTTTTACAGTAGCCAAGTGGAACATAGGTAGAGCATGGAGGATCTGCTTACTTTTTCTGACCAGCTAGCCAAAACATCAACTCAATTATTTCCAAAAATTATATCACTTTTCTTGGAAGAAGAGATTGGGAATCATTAGAAAATTTACACAGAGATAGGTCTCATGGAGTTTAAGATATATCTGTTTGAAAGACAGAAGAAACTGAATTAAAGGCTGTGCATTATCATTCAAAGTAAAATACTCTTTAAGTGATCAGGAAAATGATTACATAAAACTGTAATCAATCTATGCAATGTTGTCTTTTTATTATACATATTCAATATGGATTTGATTTTCTTCATTTTCTTTATAATGTCATAATGATATTACTAAAACACATGACAGCTACTCTCATGAGAGAAAAAAGTTAAGGTATATGCCAGATGAAATCCCTGTAAAATAAAACCACCCTCATAAATGAGTATTTTCTGTTTTGTTTTTTGTTATTGTTTCTTTGGGTTTTTTTGTTTTGTTTTTTGTTTCTTTTTTAAGAGCAAATGAGAAAGTCTAGGAAAAAAAACCTAAGAGAAAACTGTCTTGCACCCTAAAGGGTGGGTGGCCGCAATATTGTTTATATTAATTTTTATGATAGTTTTATTAATCTATACTAATTTGTTATATAAAATTTGTATTTTTTTTTCTTTCATTTCTATGTATTAGCTTCATTTCAGTTTCTTCCCTGAGAAATACTGTTTCAAGTTTTCGTCCAAGTTTCTGCTTCAAGTTTCTGTTTGAACATGCTGCTGAATTTAGAAGCCTTGTGGATTTGAAGCGGGAAGAGAGAAATATCTGAGGGAAGATTACTCACTCTTAGCTTGTTCTGGACCCATCCACATCAGACTTCTCACAAAGAGAAATAATCTAAACTTGACATACATGCATATATATATTTATATAGTTTGTGTTTATCCAATTTATACATACATGTGTCTCATGCTTTTATGTGCATTTTGGTCTATATAAAATATAAATTGTGCTGAATATATGCAACGCCATGTTGTGTTTACCCCACCATCTACATCTTTTGTCCACATACAAATGTGTTCATTTGTTTGTAGAGTTATCTTTGCTCTATGGGTAATATAAAGTTTCAAAATGTTAATGTATTTGTATTAGAAACACCCATCTAAGAGAAGTTATATGTATTCATCTATTAAAAATAGGGAACATGAACTCCAACCGTTGATTTTTATAACTCTAGGGTCTGTCTGTATTTTTATACTGTAATTTGTGTGTTCAAAATCCTGCTCTTTTAAAATTCATCACAACTGGTAATACTTAACATTTTGTGAAAAATTTCATGGCATTAAATCCGACTTCTAAAATGTGACAAGTACATAGTTGCTACTTTATAAACTGTTGTTAACACGCAGCTTGACATAACCTTAGAGCAAAATAGAATACACAGAATATAACTTTTTTACATTTAATGCTAGGAAAAGTTCCTCAGTGAATTAACTACAGCTGAGAAAAAAAAAATTAAAAAGTCATTCTTTATATGAAGTAGTGAAATAATTTCACACAAAGTTGAAGGAGAGGAGACCAAATGATGGCTTTATTATGCCCCCAGCTGTGAGCATTCAACTTCTCAAGCACAGCTGCAGAAATCTTCATAGGATGGTTGCTCCATGGGGTGAGGATGTCCCCTTAGAATATCATGGTAGGAACTGGCAGGCAGGACCCATATTCCACCATTCAGCCAGGAGGAGGGCAGCCAGGGAGCACCAGGGCATGTCCAGCCCTGGCATCAGGCTCCTTACAGGGGCTGGGTACAGGATGAGACCAAACCAAGAGAGGTCTGCAGGTGTGCCTGGCTTGGTGGGACCCCTGGCCAGGCACAGCAGAGCTGTGGGCAGCTGCAGACTGGCTCTGCCATGGTATCACCAGAGCAGGGGGTGTAATGTGGACATGACAGCAAAAGGATGCTAAGAGGATGAAGGAATTAGAGCATCTCTTATGAGGAAAGGCTGGGACTGGAGAGGAGAAAGTTCCAGGAAGGTCTTTTCAATTTATACAGCCACCTGAAGGGAGGGTGCAAAGAAGATACTGGGGTTTTTTTGGTAGTGCACAGAGACAGCCCCCTTTGAACATCAGAAAACATTTTTACTTTGTGTGGTGATGTCTGAACTCTGGCAAAGGTTGTTCAGAGAGGTCATGGGTCTCTCATCTTGGAGATATTCAAATGCCATTTGAACATGAGACTGGGCAACAGATTTTAGGTGGCCCTACTTGAATCAGATGGCTCCACTCTAATAATGAAGTCCAATTCAATCTCAATCATTCTTTGATTCTGTGATTTATCAATTTTGGGTTTTGGGTTTTTGGTTGTTTTTTTTTTAATTTCCTGAGTTTTCTTTTATTTTTCACAGAGTAATGGGGAAAAATAGGGCAAATAGGGCTCAAAAAATATGCAAAGAATTTTCTTGTTTCAAAACCTGTGAAATTCTAATACTATTGTTAAAAATAATTATATTTGTCAGTTTTTGATAATTTTAATTTTCAAGCAATTTGGTTGCAAGATTAACAGAAATGAAGACTGGATTGTTGTAAATGAAACAATTATACATGGTTTATTTGGTTCTGTTTCTCAGCATCTTAGAGCTGCAGCTTACTAGTAGGGCATAATGCAAGATTTTATAGAAAAATGTGCCTTGAATTAATCAACAGAATTGAGAAATCTAATCACTCATGTTTTGCCATCTAATTATGCTTAATATTCTCCTTTAGAAATATTATTATACCAGATATTTTTAATACAGTGTTTGATTAAAAGTCATGTTTAATACTGACTAAATAAGACTATGATACATATTGAAATGTAAAAAAAACAGAAAATGTGCTTTGTTTTTGAAATAATAATATACTATCCACCCTTGTGTAGGAAATTAGGCAATTTTTAAATACATTCTACAGTTATTAGAATTTTCAGTCATAATCATCTTATTAAGTGGTAAGGAACTTAGAAAAAAAGATTGACAGCAAATGATGATGATAAATGAATGTGTGATATTTTGCAGAAGCATCATAAATTCTGGACATAGGTCTATGACAAAACATACTCTCTTCCTTTTGAACGGAAAAGGAGCTCAATATTTTCCCATCATTATATTTGGGAGCTCTGCAAACAAATGTGAGAGCCATCACTAAATAGTGTTTACTTCCTTGGAATGGTGAAAACAAATATTTCCTGATATTATGATTAACCACTTGGTTCACTGTTGATCAGTGATAATTGCACACCTATTGTAAAGAAATAAGTGGCATATAATTAGCTTTTTTCAAATAAAACAAATTGCAAGAAAAATAGCAACAAAGTAATACATATGGGAGTGTGGTAATTAAAGAAAGAAGGACAGAAAATCATACTATTGTAATTAAATGATGTGGTAAATGATAAATACTGCCTGCTAACTTATTTCTTATTTATTTGTTTTAATTTTTTTTAATATTTTATTATTTTTTATTATTTTTTATCGTTCACTTTTTTATATGTTGGCACTGAATTAACCCCTTGGCAAAAAAGAACTTTTCTACCAATTGCATATGGGCATTTGTTATGGGTTTTTATTTTATTTTTCATGCAACAAAGGCAACCAATTCAATCCTTGGGGTCTTTTATGTGCCTTTTGATTCTGTTATTTTTAGACTTCTAAGGGGAGAGGAAAAGAATAATAATATCTAGGAAACAATAATTAATTCCTTAAAGATAACAATCCAACAGTCTTGAGTGTGACTTTAGAGGTTGACAAATGATTGAAAATAGAGGGACAATAGGTGCTTATCTTTCTCAATTTGTGCAAGTGTGTATCTCATACTCGGAGAGTTGACAATTTTACAATTATCCTGAAAATGTTGTCAATAACTTCTCATTAAATTATATTGAGAAAACAAAATTTTGTACTACATATAGCATAGAGACAGAGAGGATGTTGTCTATTACTGCTCCTTTATAAGGCATCTGCAACATCAACTCCAAGATAAAGGAGAGCCTGAGGACTTCACATGAACTGCAGATCAGGTTCCAGCTCTTTTTCTTTCTTTCCAGCATCCCCTGCACTTGTCTTCTTTGCCTCAGTAAATTCTAGTTTTATAAGAAATAGCTTTTTTCCCCTGTCTATGCTGCAGAACATGCTTTCTTTTTTGAAACATACTATATTTCAGGATTGATGTTATTTTCCCAAACATTAAACTATTTGTGGAGAACACAGGCTGACGAGTGTCAAGATTGTTTCTTTCATTTGCTTCACTGCTTGAGTTCATTGTTTGAAAACAAAGATTTCATGCAAATACAGGCTGCAAAGTTGCACAATTTTCTCAATTTAATTAATAAAAAATCAGTGATTTAAAGATGAATAAATGCATACATGTGTACAGCTAATGAATTAGTTCTTCAAATGATCTAAGATATCCTGTATCAGATCCTTATATCTGAGTACAGTAAATCATTATAGTCTTTAGGATTCTGCTGAACATTTACATAATATCCTACAAATGCAACATCAGAGCACACAACTATTCCAAAGTGAAGTTATGATGATTGGACTAAGGGTTTTCCAAAGATTGATGTGAGAAAACATAAATTATCTTTCAGATTCAGTGTCTTCAGTTTTAGCAGGTCATCTATGGAATATAAAGATTTTTTTTAAAAGCTGTGAGTTTTAATTCTACAAACATCTTTAGAAAACAGAGAGGGTTCTCCTTATGAGTATTTATATATGTAAATGAACATGTGCATTTATATACTATATATACATGGATGTACATATCTATACATAGAAACACACACACATATATATATATATATATATAAATATACATAGAGAGAGAGAGAGAGAGAGAGATGAATACTTAAAAAAACTTTTTGTCAGTCAACAACTACTGAGAAGTTAACATTTCTTTAAAATTAAGACAGGAAACCCAAAATCTGTTCTATATTCAAGTTTTCAGTGCCATAAGCAGGAGATATTTTCCTAAGACTCATTTTGTTACATGATGGTGGTTTTCCCTTCCCTGCCCTTCTATCCCTCTTCCCCTTTCCCTTCTCCTCCTGCTTCCATCTCCCATTCCCTTCCCTTTTTAATATGCAAAATCCTCTCCAGTTCTGGAAATCAAAACATCAAAGTACATTCATAAAGCACCTACTTCCATTGTGTGTGAATTTTCAGAATTACAGACTGGTCGAGGTTGGGAGGAAATTCTGGAGGTCATCATGTTCACTGTTCAGACGTGGCCACCTTGGGCAAGCTGCCAAAGGGTGGAGGCTGCACATCCTCTTGGGGCACACTGTTCCCATGCTCAATTACCACCACAACAAAAAAGTGTTTCCTGATGTTTAAGATAGTATTTCATGTTTCAGTTTGTGCCTATTGCCTCTGGTCCTGTCACTGGTCACCTCTGGAGAGAATGTGTCTCCACCTTCCCTGCAGAACTTTTTTGAGCTCAATGTGCTAAATGTGGTGTTTTCTTTATTTTTTTTCAGTAAAAGAAGGTTAATCAGAGACAGTAAAGAGTGTCTACATTCCATGTGCATTCTGAAATTAATAATCCAAAAAAAATGAGAAAAAAAATCAGCCAGCTCACACATTTCCTTAAAAAATATTGATTAATTGCTTCAATAAAGATGGGAGCTCTTGACTTTTATAATTTTGATTAAAGAAGCAGGAAGCATCCGGATTGACAACACTGGGGGAAAAATTGCACTAACCTTTTCCTTGAATATGTCATTAAAATTAAAACATAGTAAAATTCAACTTTCAAATTATTAGATAATAATTGAAATTTCCTTTTAGCACATCTAGTGAAATAATCCTGGCATGTATTAACAAAATGAAATCTTATAAATAGTATATTTACTGATGAAATTAGTGAACCTTTGCTTTCAATGTCACGTTTTTTTAGCAGACATTGCTTTTTATTATCTTGCCATTCTAGAATTAATTCAATAAAGATCAGATTTCTTGACCTGCAGAAACACCCTAAAGATTTTTTGCTTACTCAGGCTTTCAGTGGAGATAGGATCTGCAGGAAAGGCTTTCACACGGACATTTATATCTCCTACACATTCTTTAAAATTAAGAAATGCGCAACATATGATGCATACTAAAAACTCACATAAAATAGTTTTCCTTTCAAGAAAAAATTAAAATACAAAATATATGTTCAGTCTTTCCTTTTATTACACTGTACGTCTGAGACTTGCCACTAATGATTCCAAATTCAAAATAAAACAAAAATTATATGTATTTGTGTATTTAAATTCTATAGGTATACAGAATTAAGAATACCTTATATTCTTTGGCGCCCACAAGTAATAAAATCTGTCATCTCTTTCTGTAGGATTGAAAAATTTCTCAATTAGCTGAAAAAACAGTTTGAAAAAATACTTAGTTACATGTTAAAACCAAATAATTTTAGACCAAGAAATAAGGTATTTATTTTGTATGAAAACACATTTTATACAAAGAGAAATTTTGTGATGTTCTTGTATGAAAAATAAAGGAAACTCAGATTACTTTTTGCCACACATGGTCCAAGAGATGACACTGGAATTGTCATTGAAGACTACAATGTATTTCATTGGTCCAGAGAAGGAATTTGGTGTATGATTAAGTATGATTAAAAATCATGAAGGATAATGGAATAAATTACTGTATATGCACAGATTTATACCACATAAAGCAAAACTGGCTGTATCAGTGAAAAATTTCATGTTTCATATGGAGACCAATTATTTGAATGAGATGAACAATTAATATTTCCTTAGTGTCTGTGTGCTTCAATTGCCATCATTTTGTCAAGTGCTTGTGTAAAAGAAAAATAATCTTTTGCTCTCTCAATTGTTCTTCACACAATTGTTCGGTGTTCAGCTTTAAATCTTACTTTAAAAATTATTCACCTAATATTTAATATTAAAAGTAAAAATTTCATTCTAACTTTTTGAACTGATAAAGAAGGCACAGGCTATGTGTATCCAGTTCTAGTGGTATCTGTGAATAAAATTCCCTATAAGTAGAACAGATTGGAGGGGAAGAAGGAGAAATGGAAGAGGAAGTAAAAACCAACACTCATATTTTAAAATGAGCATTAGGAAGAGATCTTTCACTGTGATTGGCAGTGAAAATTGAAATAATTGTGGAACAGATTTTGTTTTTCCTGTCCTAATTTAAAAGAAATATAACTTCTTATTAGTGATTGGCTGACAAGAAGTTTTCAAAGTAATTTATTTTATAAAATACCAAGTATGAAGTGACCAGTTACAGGTATATATAAATGTCTTCTAAATAGCCCTCTATGTGATAATACTAGGCAGAAGTACACTGTCTTGAACTTACCCTTTAGCCACCTGAAAGCCAAATTCAGCCTATGCAAATAAGGCTCAGAGTACAAGGAAACTCTGAAGGAGTTTCCCCTATTTAACTTCTCATTCACTCCATCTTACTCATTTTGCCTAATGGTGTCTTTCATCTCTGAGAGAATTTCATCTGTATACATACATGTCACATATCTGTAAGACATCCCACACAGCTTCAGCTTCAACTTCTGTTCTTTGTGTCCTCATTCTAAAAAAGGAAAGGGACAGCAATAAATGATCCATATATTCACATATTTTAACAAATAATAAAGTTTATGTGCAATTATGCTTCCTATGATATGCTTAGTTGTCAACAGACTCCAAGGATATGTTCTTATTCTATATTTTTATGACTTTTCCTGGAATTGCTTTATTTTTCCTCAGTCACAGAGTTGCTTTATTTTTAATAAGCAGATCACTGTAATGAGCTGGCTGATTTCATTGTT
Source organism: Oenanthe melanoleuca (assembly GCF_029582105.1). NCBI lineage: Eukaryota > Metazoa > Chordata > Aves > Passeriformes > Muscicapidae > Oenanthe > Oenanthe melanoleuca. The sequence continues at coordinate 70,600,813 of NC_079333.1, read as the reverse complement.
GTGTTCATAGCTCATGGATTCCCCAAATATCTCAATATAATATGTAGAAAAAGAGGCAACTCTCCAGTAAATAGCTGAGATTGTATGTTTCAGAGAAATTAGGAAATTAAAATTTGAACTACTTACATTGCTGCATGATTATGGAAGTCTCTCTTGATAACTTTAAATTTACACAATATTAATTTCCTTGAATGTCCTATATATTTTCCCATAGAGTTACTGTGAGTTAACTTGTATAGATAAAGAGATTCAGCATTCTAGAGCTGACTTTTACTCAAACAGGGATTACACTATGATTTATTTTGTAATTAGTCTTTTTTTTTTTTTTTGCTGTTGTCTTGAACACATTGAATTATATGTCCATTTCACCTCAAAAATTTACAATGATCTGACTAAATAATGGATTCTGTATTAAACCTTATATAGTAAAAAAATGGAAACAACATTTCTTCTAAAATTGAAGTAAGAATATGTTTCATTTGCAGAAAGCTTAATTTATCTTTTATTCATTATCTCAGGGCCTAATGTGTGTAATAAATAATAACCAATCTCATTATTTTATATGGGTAATAGTGCATAATAATCTTAAACATCTAGACTATAATAACTAGAAATGACTGTGGTTAGATGACACAGGTATAACAGCACTATGAATAGTTATATTTTTATAATTAAGTAGTGAACTTTTTTAAAACAGAAAATATGTTATCTTAGGCAGAACTAGAGACAGCATATCAAATTTTCTTTTTAAATTTTAGATTTTGTCATTAAAAAAAACCTGTTTTACATTTTCATGGGACCATCTTAGGTTCATTGTGCCTTTTGTCACTTTGCTTTTAACTTCAAGTTTGTTTTATTAAATTCCTCCTAGTTGAGTTATTAATAAGCAGAAGGAGCAGCATGTGATATCTGACCATAACTCCCATTCCCTGTCTCTGGGAAAGGAGATAGACCTCAGGGGAGGGAAAGGTGGGGGGACGGTGTTTTTGAGATTTATTTTACTTGTCATTATCGAGTTCTGATTTTATTAGTGATAAATTCAATTAATATTCCAAACTTGAGTTTGTTTAACCCATGACAGTGTTTGGTGAGTGATTTCTCTGTCCTTATCTTGGACCCATGAACCCTTTGCAGTATTTTCTCTTCCCTGTCCACTCGTAGAAGTAAGTGACAGAGAGGCTTTGGTGGGTACCTGACACCCAACCAGGGTCAACCCACTACATTAAAAAAATGAATAGGAAAATTTCTCTAATTTCTAAAAAAAGCAGATTAATTTATTTCTTCACATCACTTTGCAGAGAATCTAAAAGTTTGAATACCACAAAGATACAGGCAAGATTTTAGAGAAAGTTTACTCCGAAGTCTTTTATTCTATCAGCAATAGTGTGCCAGAATTTCTGCAAGTAGTGGTTGTATATTCATATTAGATACCTGACAGATGCTAGCAGTTTTTTGTTGTAATTATGAATTTTCAGACAACATTTTAAAAGGCAAATTAAATTCTTGTATAATTGAGCTGTCCAACAAATCATATGCTTATATCTGTCTCAGAAATGAGCACAAAATAAATGCTCCAAAATGAATAATAAAGCAAAATACCTAGAATTATTATAAATGAATTATCATAGTAGCATAATACTAATCAATTAGACTTATTGTCCTCATAATTCTTTCCATTACGGACCAGTTAAAGGCTAAGTCCTGACATTTTTATCTGGAGATTTAGCAGTTGGAGTACAGTTTTCTAGTGGAATTTGTACTTTCATTTTTTCATGAATTTTATTTCGTAATTCTCCCAGATTCTTACAGTATATTTACCTGAATGACTTGCTTGTCCACTTCCTACAATTCACCTCTTCAACCACTGATTCTAAAGCAGATGCTGTATGAAAAGTTTTTGGTAACATTTCATATTTTAAATTTTAAGTCTACGGTAAGAATCACTCCTCTGAAACTCTGTTTGAGTTACTACTCAAACAAATATGACTATGGCAGGATATGAATAATAAGATTAAAAAATTGGTATAGCCAAAATCTGATTCATTATTCACATTTTAATAATAACAACCTTCCAAAATTGAATTTCTATATCTGCTCCCCTCACCTGAGAGGTTATTTTAATTTAAATTTTTTTTTTCATCCTGATTTAGTCTGTTATTTTTCTTTTTCAAAGCATAATACTATGATTCCTCAGCTATTTGCTTCTAGTTACATCAGGAGTTTCAAGTGCTCTGGCTTTTAAGCACCTGATTCTTAAAGAATGGGCTCTATTATAATGAGGATGTTTCACAGGATTATTCATTGTGAAAAAAGAATGCATTTAAAAAGTGCTTAAGATAGACTAATTATCCTATCTTTATCCTTTATCTCTAGGCAGTTTTCTAGCTGTTCTAATAATTTCTTTGCAGTGACTTAAGCTTGCAGAACACAGTTAATCTGTGTGGTGTCTGAACATTTTGCCAAAATAGTTCATTACTCTGTTGAGTAACACCACAGTGAAACAGAATTTGTCTTGTCATTGTAAGTCTAGATTTCATAGTTTTTGTATTTCTGCACTGGGCTCATGTGGCAAGGTTTTGATAGTGAGGATAGAGTTGGTTGCTGTGAGAAAGTACCACAGTGAGAGGAGAGGAGAGGAGAGGAGAGGAGAGGAGAGGAGAGGAGAGGAGAGGAGAGGAGAGGAGAGGAGAGGAGAGGAGAGGAGAGGAGAGGAGAGGAGAGGAGAGGAGAGGAGAGGAGAGGAGAGGAGAGGAGAGGAGAGGAGAGGAGAGGAGAGGAGAGGAGAGGAGAGGAGAGGAGAGGAGAGGAGAGGAGAGCTTTTCAGGTGGAAGGGACCTACAAAGATAATTTAGTCTAACTGCCTGACCACTTCATGGCTCACCAGAAGTTAAAGCATGTTGTTCAAGTGCCTCTTAAACACCTGCAGGTGTCAGTCATTGACCATCTCTCTAGGAAGCCTGTACCATTGCTTGGCCACCCTCTCAGTTAAGAAATTCATGCTAATGTCAAGCCTCAATCTCCCCTGGTGCAGCTTTGAACCATTCTCATGTGTCCTATTATTGGATCCCAGAGAGGAGACATCAACACCTCCCTTTCCACTCCCCCTCCTCTGGAAGCTGTAGAGGGCAATGAGGTCTCCCCTCAGGCTTGTTCTTTCCAAAGCAGAGAAGTCCAAAGTTTTTAGCTACTCCTCACGGGACATTTTTTCCATCTCTTTTACCATTTTGTCTGCCCTACCCTGGCCTCATTCAAGGAACTTCATATCCTTCCTAAATCTTGGGGCATAGAGCTGCATAAAGCAGTCTAGGTGAGGCCATAGCAATGAGGTCACAGAGGGACAACCATCACTTTTGACAGGCTGGTGATGCTGCTTTTGATGCAGCAACCCCAGGATGTGGTTTGTCCTCTTGGATGCCAGGACACACAGCTGACTCACACTGATCCTGCTGCCAATAGCACTGCCAGATCCCTTTCTGCAGGGCTACTCTCCAGCCAGTCCTCTCCCAATTTATACTTTTGGACAGAGGGAGCCGTCTCGAGCCAGAATAGATGCAGGGCAGAGCTGAGCCTGTCAATCATGATGATGGTTCTTCTTTGAAAGCATATTTAGGAAAGGGTAAATGTGAAAGAGAAGTGTGAAAAAGTATATATTATGCAGAAGACAAAATTTGCTGCAGGGCAACATCACAGCAGATGTACACACTGCAGCCCATGAAGGTCCCCACAACCCCCAGACTGCAGCAGGTGGGAAGAATACATGATGGAGCTGGGGACAGCTGGGAGGAATAAGGAATGGCAGACAGGAGCAGTTATATACTGACCACAGCCCCCCATTGTCCTGGGCTGCCTTGATGTGGTATCAATATCAGGACTAAGTGGAGCCTGGACAGAAGAGGGCTGGGAGAAGATGTTTTGTCTTCAACCAAGTCTGAAACTCTTAGGGCAATAGTGAGTCTGTATCTGATAAACAGTTTAAGAGAAAACTGTGCACAGTAATAATAATATTCCCATTTACTCCACCTATTTATCCTATTTTTAAGTTAAAAAAAAAAAAAAAAAGTGGGAGTATAAAGTACAGGAAGATGTACATGTTTTATCTTCATGCACCATTTTTTTTCTTTACCTGAATTGATTATGCTCCAAATGGTATATTTCCCTTATAAGTCTAGATTTTTTATTTTTTTTTTTGGTGTGGTAGGGATTTCCCAGGACAAGATAAATATCCAATATGCATATCAGATTTGTTTACTTTTGATCCAATTATGCATTTGATGACCTGAAAGATAGAAATTTTGTTTATCTGGAAATATGGCAGAGAGGAAAAGTATCTCAAGGTTGGAAGGTGTCTAACTCCTGTCCAGATTGCAATATTTAATGTTTGAATTTAGTTTCATTGCTTTTATAAAATATTATTTTACTAGGAAACAAAGAACAGTAGCTCTTTGTGTATCTAGTGAAATCAAACACATCAGACTGATGAGATGAGAATGTCATCAATTTTTTTTAGTGAGAGAAATCTACCCTAGATAATTAAAAAGATGAAATTGAGGGCAATGTTTTGGTGAAATCTCTACACAGCCCCAGCTGAACAAATATGGTCCTATGAAATATTAAAGCATTATCCTTGTATGAAGAAAGGAATTAGTGGCTGTAAATCTGATCTAAGCTTCCTAGGCCTTCATGAAGCACCTCACTGACAATTTTCTAGAAAAGTAGCACATCCAAAGAACCATTTTTCCCCCCATGAATCCCCCTGGTGCTGTCCTTGTCTTTAAGCACTGTTACCTGCAGATGTAAATCAGAGGGTACTGTTGCATAGGAAAAGTTGTTCTGTATTATTTGGCCACTAGGTCAGAGTAGGTTTTAAATTTCTTTGTGTAAAATTTTAGCATATATCTGTTCTAGCTTTCACTGACAAGAAGCAGGACATTTTATTTTCTACAATATGAATTCTTGTCTGTATCAAAATGTATGAAAAAAAAGAGCACTGAAATTTTCTTATCTGGGGCCTTTTTGCAGTCTTTCATGAATAATATTTGCCCAGAACATATATTAAAAGATAATCATAAACATTTATTAATTAAAACAAAACTTTGGAATCATTATTTTAAAAATTATATTTTCAATGGCATTTTCAATGGTTTTTTTAGTCTTTACTAATAATGATGGAACCATATAAATTAAAATAGACTATTTGAATTGCTGCTAAAATGGAATTAATGATTTGAACTGTCTCATCAGAACTATTAAATGAAGACTAGTGAATGACACTAGGTTGGAGAAGACATTAGTAATGAATTAAAAGATAGGAAAAAAATAAAATCTATGATGTTAAAGAGGAGACAGAGTTAATTGAGTTTGCATCCAGCTTTTATGTCTTTGTCTTGCTTATTTCTAATATCTGTCACAATCAGAGGAATACTTTGCCATATTTCTTTAAAAGAATTTAAAAACTTTATTTGATCAAAAATCTAACAAAACCCATTTTTATCAAACCTCTCTTTTCTCCAGAAGGAAATATTAACTGGAAGCCTGTATTTTTAGAATTTATAATATGTTATCAGATGTATGAGTGTAGGCATGCAAAATATCATAATGTAAGTTCTTTATAATTGGGATAAATTAAACAAGAATCAGTCTTTTCTGGAACTTGTTCTAAAACTATATTAAAATAAATGTGTATTTGTTTACTTTTATTTATTTATTTTGTTAATTTGTTTTAATAGGACCACAAGTGTATTCTGCTTACACCTCTTTTATATTTTATATCAGTATATGATTCAGACACACTTTGCAACATTTTTATTGATAAAGTATCATCAGTCTAGCTGGGTATTTAAAGTCTGTTAATTTACTTGTACATTAAGCCATGATACAAAACTTTAATTAATATGAAACAAGAAAATAAATCCCAGAATCTTCTATAGTATAAAGGAATACTTCAAACAATTTATCAGCACACAAAGTAATCAGACATTTCAAGACTGATTCTGAATTACTTATCTCTTTCATCTTGAAAGAATTCATGTCTAATGTGCAGAAACCATTACATTTTTATTTTGGTTTTACATTTACCAAATTTCCATTTGTAAAATCAAACATTTCATAAACTACCAAGTAATTTCTTTTAGTCTGTATTTACTAAGGAAAGGGTGAATCCTAAGAAATTTAACCATATCTCATGAATATTACCAAAAAAGTAGAGTTGAATTTTGAGAGGCACATATAATTTTAACTACAAAAATAAATTATGTGTTTGCATTATGTACTTCTTAGTGGATTTGTCTTCTATTTTGTATGATTTCTGCTGAAATAAAATGGAGATGATTTTCTATATTAATATGAAACAGAACATAGCATCTGTAATAAACCTATCTTAAATAATCAAACTAAAGATATTGTCTAATTCACATAATTTTTAAGCAGCAAAGCACAAGAGTAAATAACTGTATATAGAAGAAAAATCACTAAGAACTTTTGTGCTTGGCTAGGGCTTATATGATCTCAATAGAAATATTTTTTATACAAAAGAGAAGTTGGAGCAGAATTTTCTGTAGTCCCTTAAAAGAGGAAATCAGGAGGGTGATTCATCTGGCATGAAGATAAGCTGCTGGAAAGGTGCAGTGACTCACCTGCAGAGGAGTCAACACCTCTTCATTGATTTCGGGGAAGAATAGAATGATTTATGCTAGGTGAGTTAAGACACGTGAAATGGACCCCATCCTTATTCCCACTGTCAAGAGTAAGTCTAAGGAGAGGAGGGTGGGGGGAAGAGGAGGAAAAAAAAAAGAAAAAAATGAGGAGATAATAGTAACTATGATTCTTCACTTTATTTCTGATTCCATTTGTCATCAGGCTAGTCCATGTTTTGCAGACAATTGGCATAGTATATAACACGTTCTTCCTTTTCCTACTGAGGAATTCAGAAATTAGTACACAAATGTTCCTATTATTTTTAGGCAAGAGAATTGTGCAGGCATAAAGGAAGTCAATCTGAGGCCCTATTAATTACACCATAAATTAAATCAGAAACATTGTGGGGGGTTTTTTTCTCATGTGATTGGTTTTTCTTTGCTTAGGTTCAGTTTTGCTTTTTTTTTCCTTCTTTTTGTTTTCTTTTGATATTTTAAAACATTGGAGAAAAAATTGCAACTTTTTTAAGAAGTAGCGTCAGTCAAAGTCAGAAAAGAAAATCCAGAAAATGTTTTATGTTGATTATTTTCATTACTATCAATAAAAGGCTTGTCATCAGCCTTTGATTGCATGAACCTTCTATTTTCTTTTCTGTTTCAGTGGTGAAAAACATGCACATGGGTTTCTCAGTGTTTTCACTGTGTTCAAGTTTTTCAGGCAGCACTATACTGGAATTAAGGCTGTTTGCAGTAGCAGCCAAATAACTTAAAACCAGCCCAAGAATCTAAGCAAAGAGCCTAAAAGGATCAAAATCTTACAAAGAAACACATTTTTATTTTTGTTTTTTGCTCATGTTTGAGTGGTGCTAATAAAGACTTTCAAAATTCTATGCTTCCAAGCAACAGGGATGAACTTCTCTCAGTAAATGAATACAGTAAAGATGATATCTGTGTTGGATGGCAGTAATTAATATGTAATTAAACTTGAATCAATAACCTGCAAGAGCAGTAAGATTCAAATTATAGGTTTATTTTCCCAGATTAAACCAAGTTTTCTTGCTTTCTAATATTGAGCTTCCAGCCTTACAGCAGTGAGTGTTTTATTCTAAATATATTCCTAGATATACTTGTGGAATTCCAATTGAAATGTAATAAACAATTAAAATTCATAAAAAATAAAAAGTAAAGCCAGTAGTGAATAAAAAAAAACAATAAAGAGCTTTTTATTGCACCTTTTTATTGTCAGGCAGTAAATGTCTGACAGTTCATTCCTATCTGAAGGCATTTCTAAAGAAGAGTAACTGCTAAGAGGAAATGTAACTTTTAGAAAATATTGCTATATTATTTTTTGTTCACATTAGATTCACCCATATTCTTTTCTGATCAAGTGGCTTGAAAATGATTTTATCACTTTGTATGATGTAGACTTCATCTTCATTGAGGAGACAGACAGAAGTTGCAGAATATTAGGGGATACTCAGCCAGCTTGCTGTATATACCACAATGATTTCTTGTGGTAGATGGACCAACAATATAGAATTGCATTCTGATGTTAAGAAATATGTTAGCAGCTCCTATTTAAAAACTTTACTTAAAAGATATTTCAGACTTCTTCTTTTGCACAAGAAGTTAACACGTGCACAGAAATCTAGCATAGATGAATCTTTATTCACTCTTGTATAGAGAGAAACAAAGTTCAAGCAATTTTAACATTCCAGTTAAGGCAATTTAGATTGCAATAGAACTATACAAATATAATTTTACTATGGTATGTTGCTTTACAGTTCCACTAATAAATATGCAGGATGATGGTGCAGGTAGATGTTTTGCAATTTTTAGAATTACATTTGCATTCCAGAGCTATTTAGTCTGAAAATATAAAAGTATTTAGCATAAAAGTCCTTTTCTGAATTCCCTATTCAGGAAATCAAAAGTCATTCTATTAATGTAGTGAGCAATTAGTTTATTTAAAAAACCCCAACTTTGTAAACCTAGAATTTAATAACTTTCTATATAACAAACCATAATAACACCTCAAATTTCTTACCTGCCATTTTTGGTAATTAAATATATTTTAGGGTTTAGGTGTAAAAATTTTCAGTCTCAGTATGTCCTTGTGCCTCTATAATTCCCTCTGTAAAACAGTAGTCAACTCTGAATAGGGCTAGAAATTGCTTATAAAAGAAATAAGTATTTTGATTGTGGCAATGAATTATGGACTACATTGAGAGCTTTTCTGGTTTGTTCTATTGTGCTTTATGTGTGTTCGCATTTCTGTTGCAAAAGGAACAAAAGTGCTGCTGAAAAGTACCTTTCTTTCATTTTTTTGATTACATGAAGCTTCTATTTTCTTTTCTGCTTCAGTGGTGAAAGATATGTTCATAATAACAAAATTTGCAACTTTGAAAGGTGTAAACAACATAAAACCACATCCAAAAGTAGGTGGCAATCTAATGTAGAGCAAACAGAGCAGCTTTTCAGGTGGAAGTGTAACTTCTAGGGTTTGGTTTCAACTTGTTAAAAGTTTACAAATTATTCAAATCAAAGAAATATTCATTTTGGCAATAAGTTAACATGCAATGAAATATGTAAGCTTTTCCCTGCCAATCAAACGTGTCAAACAATTTAAACCTGAGATTGACATCTTATTCTCTCAGCCCTGTTCCTCCTCTCCTTTTTATGCACACCTATGAAATAATGTTTTATTTACCTCTGAGATCTGTCAATGCTACAGGACTGCTTTTCATCTCTGCCCTCTCATAGTTCATATGTGGTGTATATCAGCAACAGGTGTTTGGACAGCAAGCTTTCTCCTCAAAGAGAAGAGGATATCAGATAAAAAAATAACATTTCTGAACACATAAATGCAGTTTAGATTTGTACTGACTTAAATGGAAATGGATACAGGCTAATCCAAACCACATGGCATATCAAATTAACTGTGAAAACTGTCATAATATGCTGTATTCTCTGGATGAGCCAATTTGTGCTGTAGAAAATAGGAAAAACATATACACCCCCCCCCAAATTTCAATCAAGTTTGGAAAAAAAATACCCAACCTTTTTGCAAATATGGAAAATTCTAATTTTCATTTACCTTGGTCGAAATGGAGTGTTTTTCTAAATTTGTGTGAAACTTTTATTATTAAGAACAGAAATTTCTCATTATAGTAGGTTTGTTCAAGATAAATTTTGTGTACCTTTTTGGCAATACTCAGCCAAAAAATCAGGCATATTCTTTATCCAATATTAAAACTTCATCAAGGATAGATTATTATGACCACACATTTTTAAGAACAGAAATTGGAGAAGTTGGTGATACCAGAATGCTTTAAAGAATTTTATTGATTGCTTCAATGTCATAAATATGACCTGAGTATTTTAAAAAGCCACTGTTAAAAGTTAATCTTCAAGCTTAGAATTTTTTTTTCTAATTTGTATTGAAAAAATTCTTCAAATCTCATATAGTTAAAATGCTTATATAAATGGGAAAAAAAAAAATCCCTAAACATCAAAACTGTCACAGATTCATTTGATTTACAAGAATGACAAATAAATGTTAGCAGTTAAGGATTCATGAAGATTTAGTTCCTGTAAGTTATGTCCACAGCTTTTTTGGAAAGTGTGTCATCATTCTATCAGACTAGAACACCATTTGCTATACATACTTAAACCCTACAAAATGAAAACAAACTCAACAAAGAACTCTAATTTCTCCATTACTTGAAGTTTAAATTCACATTTGATTTTTTGGCTTAGATGCTGTAAAACTCAAGAAAAAGTTGTATACTTAATGGTGAATTTAATGAGGTTCTGGAGTCGGTATTAAACAGACAATAACAACATAAAAAACATTCTACAAGGCAAAATATTAAACTTAACAAAATAGTAAGGGTATCATTATAAGCCATGTCTGGGTTATCACTGTACTGATCTCCTTGGCATTCTTTTGCTTTTAACCATACAAAGTATCTTGTTTTAGGTTTTGAACCATTATTATTCTCTTGGAAAAGGGGTGGATGAAATCTGTCAGCTTTACTAAGCAACCCCGAAAGATTAAAGCCTTGGAAGCAGTGATTCAAAAACTAAAACCATTCATTGAATCAAGGATTGGATTGTACCAATACTTTTGGATATACACAATGAACTCTCTGGACTTGCTGGCAAAGGACAACAGCAAATGCATTTAATAATACAGTAATTAAAACCTTGATCCAGGTGTAGGGAAAACAAATTCAATTTATTCCTATCAGATTGGATTCACATCCTTTTTTTGTGTTCAATAAAGGAATCCATGCTGGCAGTGTTTCATATTTAGTCTGTATTACTGAATCAAAAAAAAAAAAAAAGTTGAACACTCAATGGAAAAAGAACAAGCGCAATCATGAGAAGTCCGGAACCTGTAGTTATAAGGCACAGGTACTGGCTGAGGCACTGCTACACCTCATTTCTGCACTGAGAGCATGTCTCAGTATTTGATGGAAGAGCCTTACTGATCCAAGAGCAAGAAGCTTATTAAACATCTGAATATTTTCCGTCTCTTTGTTTAAGCAACAAGTAAGTTCAAGCTGACATGTTAAGTTAAAATTCAGTTGCCTTAAATATTTCACTCCACTTTCAATGTTTAATTTAGTGATATAAAAGAGAGTTTGTACTCAATACAATTGCAGAAAGAGGATAAAATTCCCTCAATAATAATGAATTCTGGTTTAAAAATACCTGTGTTCCTCTTATAGATTAATCAAAATTTAGAGAGATAATATTAAAGATAATATTGCAACTCAACCTGGTATGTTTTTTCATATATCAAGTTACTTATTAGGGCAGGCAACCTGCCCTACCAGGTAAATAACTACAAATTACTTATTGAAGAGGTCTTTCATCATGAACAATAACAGCCTGGCTTCCTCAGCCAGTCATTAGCTTATAGCTGTTATCTCAAACTTCAAAAATACCCCCCAGAATTATACCACATTTGCATAGGTCTTTTCTCAAGTGACAAAATCCAAATATGTATGTATATATTTATAGGGTTCATAACATTCCTGTAATTTTTTTCCTGGAGTTCTCAAACTGTTTCCTAATTAGAATTATATGCATCTAAAAGTAATGCCAAATTATTTTTTCCTATTTAAGAATTATTATTTCTGCAGACATTATAGCTAAAATAAAAAAATCAGCTCACCTAAAAAAACCTGACAACCTAACAATGTTTACCATAAATACATACCTGCTACTTTTTTTTTAATATTTAATATATTTTGTTTGTTCAACAGTATCCTGCAAAACAGAAAATAAATTCTTGTCCTTTTTCTTGCTTACTTACTTTTTCTCCTCTGATGAAATTTTGCATTTGTTAAAGCCTATCAACTATCAATCTGATAGTTTTTGAGGATGTGGGCAGGTCATTTAAGGTCTATCCCATTGTCCTGTATGCTCCAGGTGATGTAAATTTACCAAAAATCATGAGGAATGGTCATTCTATACTTATTGTTTTAATTTTCACTGAAATAGTAAAAAAAAACTGAAGTATTTATGGAGCTTAGGACACTCTTATTTTAATTAGGTAACTGTAAGTCTCTTTAGTAAATGTGTCTGGATAAACATAGATGGAAAGTAAGAGGCCTACAGACACTTATAAATAACACCAGACATAAAAAAACTAGCAGTGTTAAGAGAAGAAGTGGTTCCATACTCTCACTCTCTAGGTTTGAGGGCTGCTTTTATTATCTGTTGCAGCAGATCTCTCATTAGGGGTCATTAGAAAAGAGCCAAAACATAGACTCTGATTTACCAACACAAAAAAGTTCCCAGTTTATTCTTATTACAGATTATCCATCCTAACTCCAAGTAATCTGACTGCAGCAAACTCCCACCATAGGTTTCCTTTGCAGACACTGAAGTAAGGTCATTTCCTGCTGGAATATGAGTGCAAGTATTGGTTTGAAGACTCTGACCACAAGCCTTCACCTCATTTGACTGACTGCACACACCCATGGCCGGGTCTAGCTGCCTAGACTGAGCTCACAGCATTCCTTCATACCATCAACCCCTCAGGGCTCTTCTACCCCCTCAAGATCCTCTGCCCCCCTTGAGCAGCCAACCCACCCCTTTTATCTCACTTATTTTTATTAGTCACAGCTGAGACCCATTAAGGGCAAGGATATTCTTTGTTAATTGGTACAGCTGTGACTTATCAGAGGCAGGGTTGCCTATAATCTCTTCTTCTGCACTTACAATTATCAACAAGCAACAATTCTGCTTGGCCGTGAATATCAAACAGCATTGCAAGGCTTGACTGAGTAAATATGATGTTTCCAGTTACTGTTTAAAGACTTTGCACTGACATAGAGCACAGAGTTTCAGAAGACTCCCACACTTGCCTTGCTGTGATTGGGTTCCTGCTTGTTCAACTCTGGTAGCAGCTTGGACACATCAACTATCGAGTTACTGATTGAATTGACAGTGAACTCCTAGCTCTATGTTTCCTCATAGTCATAATTAAAACAAATGTCTTCAGGCTGAAACCTGTGGCAAATGAATTTTGCTTTCCATAAGAAGTCATTCCCATCTGATAGAAAACAAAATACTTTTTCTCTCATATTGCCCCATTATAATGCAAGTCAAGCTATGAAATTCTTTTCCTGTATCAAAGGTACAAAGGCTGCTCTTTTATCCTTTCATCCAGCTGCCCATTGTATATCCTGTCTTTAAAAAGTACTTTATCCAAGTAATATATAAAAAAATTATATATGTGGAAACAAGATTTTAAATTAAAAAATCCCAAAACTAGTATAAGCAAATTAATCTAGTTTTTATTAAAAGTTATTTAATAATTTATTTGCCCAAGAGTTGCTGATAATTTTCTTAGGGAGGATGGACATCTGAATAAAAAAATAGGAGCATGGTTTAATCTGTGAAGAATTTGTTTATTTAATCTTATCTCCAAATTATGACTTCTATGAGTTGCTTGGGGACACTGGCTAAGATTCAAATATTTAATATGGAAGTTGAATGTCTAAAGTGGTCTTGACTGAACTGCCAACTCAGTAGGTGGCAGTTACACAAAACACTTTACTCAAATTCAATAAAGATCTGGAATTACAGTAGGTCTTGATTTACAGTTCTAAATTTTAGTGCCTACCTTCATTGGGTTTGCAACAAATTTTTTTTAAAAAAACAGTATCAAAGAATCTTTTCAAATGAATGAAAATTGCCATGCAATCAGAACACTCTCTTGGCTTTGCATTTTCTTGGAAAATTGGGCTATTAGAAATAAAATACAGAGACATTGCTCTTGTGTCTGATTAAGAGAAGTACTTCATATCAGAATAATAACATAAACTAAAAAAACCCACAGTTTTTAATACTGTGCTTTCAAATAAACAATATAAATGAAACATTAGGGATCATGGAAACACCAATTAGATACATGCAATTAGCCAAAACAAACTTCAGAAAAGAAGTTGCAATTACAGTGTGGTATTTTATGGATACTCATTTTCAATGGTTCTACTGAAAAGCAGGATCCTGTTATCACGCCCGAATGAAGATATTTCTAAACTTACAAATTTAAAATGTCTGAAAAGCGGAACACAAATTTCAAAATTACTTTGTCTTTCATTTGTTCTAGAATATTAATCTGCAAACTAACAAATACTGAAATTAAAAATAAACAAAGAGAGAAAAACAAAACAAAACAAAAACACAAAGGAAGCAGTTTTCTTTAGGTAACGGGTTCACGTCTGAAGTTAATTTAGCCTATCAAACATAGATTCTTTTTTCTTTTTTTTTTCACTTAGCCTCAAGAAGTTCTCTGCAATTCTCTTATGGCATTACTTTCTAGACAGCTGAAATTCAGGAAAATATAGCTAAGTATAAGTACATTTATAAATAGCTATTTTTTATTTTCTTTATTCTAATCCATATAATTCACTTCTTAGTTGAATAGGGTTATAAGAAGCATTAACTTCTTAAATGAACTTATTTAATTTTTTAATCGTGGGTTTATAAAAATATTTTAATTACCTATGTAGTTGTGAAAATGGGGAAATAGAGTCCTAACACCTTGATATCCTGTACTGTATATTAAGGGGTTTTCTTTTCTCTTTCTGGTAGATGGAAAAGACTGACTCTCTCCTTCTTTATGATAATTATCTTGCAAGACGAAGTTTCTTCTTATTTTGATCCTTTAATTTTACATTTTCTTAAACTAAGGAAATCACATATAAATTTTTTCCTGTTATTCTTTATGTACTTATCTAAATTCTTTTGTAAAATACTCTCCCAAAATAGACTCCAATAAGTAATTATCTTGTTTTTAAAATCAAGCACCTTTGTTAATTCATTCCTTAATTAATTAAATCTGTCATTTGTTTTGCACTATCATTAAACTGACTAACATTTAGCTAGCACTAAATACTACTCCTACCATCCTAGATGAACTCCATTTTTTCCTATCATCCTGATTTATTTTGTAATTCTTTATTTCCTTTCATGTGCTGCCAGATGTAATTATCTTTATTTTATAACTTTATCACTGTCTTTTTTGCTGACACTTTGTCAGCTTGCCTTTGTTTCAGGATACAAATGAAAATTTTATCTTAGTAAGTGCAATAATATTCTCTGTTATAAAGGGGTAAGTTAGATATACCAATATTTGCAATTCTTCCAAATGACATAACAGTTGTACATGCCAAATTGATCCAAGCTGAAAAAAAATCACAATTATAGCTGGTGTTTGCATGTCTTTTTCCACTGCTATCCACCAATAGATCATCCATTACTTTGGCTAAAGACTGGAGACAATTTAAGTAGACACATGAATAAAAGTGCTTTGAAAAATGTTCAGCAGAGACAGAAACATTTTGACAGAATGTCTTGTATCTGATAAAGATGATCAACAATGTTCTGGAGTGACAATACCTTTTTAATGGAAGGTATTTCTCTTTTTCTCACTCATCACTATAAGTACACTTCTCAAACATTTGTATGACAGCATTATGAGCTATTGAAAATGATACGTCTCATTCTGCAAAGAGGGTAAAATTATTTTCTGATATTCCTCAAGTCTTTGATTTTCTAACAAGTAGAGTTTGCTTTCAATATTTCAAACAAATCAGGGCTAAGAAATTATTACTCTGTTTTATAGTGAGTAAGACAAAAATGACAGCAAAATGGTGATGGGATTTGCACATACAATAGATGTCTTGTCTGTCTATCTATTATCTTCCTGTCTATCTATTAATCCATTTGAAAATGAGAAGAAAACAGATACACTGTTACAGGCTTCAGCTTATATTAACAATCAGAGTGTCAATTCAAGGCACATAGAGACCTTGACCTCAGTAGCTTCCATCTGCCAGGCTCCTTCTCTATACACAGTGTGCCAGCACGTCCTCTAGTCATCCTCCTGTGAAAAAAGATTGAGAAAATTTGTCTTATTAAAGCTGGAGAAGAGAAGGCTCCAGGGAGATTTTAGAGCAGCCTTCCTAAAGCAGAAGTGTCTGAAATGGGCTTATAAGAATTATGGGGACAGATTTTAGAGGGACTGATAGTGGTAGAATAAGGGACAATGGACTGAAATTCAAAGAGGGTCGATTGAGAGTAGACATACGAAGGAAATATTTTGCCATGAGTATGGTGAAACACTGGAACAAGTAGCCCAGAGGTCTTGGGGATGCCCTATTTTTAGAAGTTTTCAAGGCCAGGTTGATTGGAATTTTGAGCAACCTGATCTAGTTGTAGATTTCCCTGACTGTTGTAGGGGAGGGTGGACTAGATTCCATTCTTCTATGATTTCATGATTTTATACTTTATTAGTTCTTTCAGCAATTTTTTTTTGTGATATATGAAAAATCATTGTCATAGTCTGAGAATAAAAATATTCTAAAGCAGTTAAATTGTCCATATGATAAACATGAAAACCTTAAAATCTACAAAGGTTCCTTATTTTAAATGCATCACCTAGGTAGATAATAGTGATATGATGATGATTACTACTACTACTACTAGTACTACTACTACTACTACTACTACTACTACTACTACGACTAATGCCCTACCTTCTATCAATTTTATTTGGCATTTTACTGAGCATTAGAACACTTGACAGTATTGACCCATTGTAAGAGGATTAATTCTTCAGCAGTAATATGAGTAATATATGAGACAAATTTGACAATACTTTTAAATTTGGAACAACATTTTGACACTTCATTCAGTCCTTTATTGTATAGGATTTGTAACTCCCATAAAAAACCTATATGAAAAGAAATGTATTGGAATGAGGTCTTGCAGTTTATCCTATTCAAATTCAGCTAGTGCAATTACATTACTTTCTACCTCAGAAAGAATATAAATTACAATAATTTTCTTCTCTAGAAGGCAAAGTATTTACTTAAGGGTGATGAAATTTGAGTTGCAGGCTGCAAACTCTTGTGTCATGTTTTCTTTCTTGCAAAATTATAATTTGCAAATAATAAGGCTGCCAGATCTGATATTTAAGGAAGTGCAATAAGTCAATGTCTTGCATTGTTATTCAATTCAGACCACTAATGGACAAATTTGAAAAAACAAGTTTGATATGTCAGAAAGTATGCTTTACTCAGCAGTAGAACAAAAATGCCTACGGTATTTGCTAGGTGACTGGAATGAAAAGACTAAAGAATTAAAGGTTAAACATCCCAAGGTTATTACTTATGTTCAAATAAAGATTTTACATTTATAAAAGAGATTGTAGCACTGTAATGACTAAGAATCTGCGACCTGTGACAGATGCAGATGAAGAGTGCACCATAGAAAACATGAGAACAAAATTGTATGCAAAAATTTTGGTTATTTGTGTGATTTTTTTTGTCTAGTTATCTAAGCAGTAATATTAATTAGAAGCTGCATATTTTTCACATTAACTTATTAAATTACATCTCTGGATGCTTTCAGCAGAAAATTATTATTGATGTCATATAATGTACAATGTTTAATGTACAGTGTTCATTTCATAAATATGCCTATCAGATAGTGTTTAAAAACAATTCAAGTAATTTCTTTTTGTCTAACAAATCAGAAGAATTTATTTAGCCTTATTATTTCAAGAATAACCTTTTAATTCCATGAATTCAAAACTTATGTTTCTTCTGTACATGCCTGAAAGGTATTTACCACCTCTCTGTGTGACTTGGTTTCCTTTTTCTTCACTAGAAGTGAACACCTTTCAGAGGTTTTATGGGACCAGCATGCTGGGTTATCTTCTGTTTCTCTTCAGTGGTCTTTAGTGGCCAGGAGGTTGTGGGGTGTGGTCAACACTGAAAACTAAGACTAGCTTTTCCAAATACACTATTTGGTAGGACTGTTCCAGTACAGGTTTGCAATTATACAGAGAGCATTTTCTTGTGTGATAAAAAATGATTTGTCAATATTTTGATGTATTTCATTTACATTATGTTGCAAGGTTTTAGTAAGTGGAAGAGCTGCAGGGGTAGATTTTTGAGAACAGGTCAGGACACGACCAATGCTAAACACAGGTGGTTCCAGAGGTCTCCAATGTACCCACTACATAGTACAACTGAATGCCACAGTCAAGGTGGTACATTTCTACTATAATGCAACAAAAAATAAGGAAAAGTTCTGCCCAGAAGTCAGAGAAACTATCCTATGAACAGCAAGGTAAAAGGAGGCAGAGGAGGGACTCCAAGAAATGTAGATATTCTCCAGCAGCCCACATGGAGTCCGAAGTGGAGTAGGTATTTCTCTCCAATTCATGGAGACAACCACACCAAAAGAAATAATCACACTGTAGTCCATGAAGAGCCCATTCTGGAGCAAATTTCTGAGAGTACCTGCAGTCCATGGAGAGAACCCTTGATGGAGAGGACTCATCCCAAACAACTGCAATTTGTAGGAAGGACCCACCCCAAAACAATGGGAAAGTATGAGGAGGATGGAAGGGCAGAGAGGAAATGGTACAAACTAACCAAAATCCAACATCTCTCATCGTTTGTGTGCTACTTGGGAAGCAGCAGGAGGAGACTGAGGATGTGGGAATAAATTAATGAAGTTCCATCTGTGTAAAAAGGGTGACGGTGACAGTAAAGTGTTTCAGATTTTTGTCTTTTCTTCTCACCACCCAACTCTATATTAATTGGCAATAATTTATTTTTTTTTCCCGTGTCAAATCTGTCTTGCTTGTGATGGAAATTGGTAAGTGATCTTTCACCCCGTGAACTTTCTCATCTACTTCTCTCATCCTGTTGAAACGAAGTGAGCCACTGCCAGGATTTGAGGATCTATCAGCTGATCAATTGCTGAAAAAGGCTGCAACAGACAGCACATAAAATGTAAGTTATGTCTCAGATGCGTATGGCGTGAAACAGGCTAAAAACAAACAAACAAAAAACAAACAAACAAACAAACACGCTGGTCAGAATCCTTACCTTTGTCTTTAGCCTGTTTAAGTCAATAAGGGGGGAACTTTTGATACTTAAAAATTATTTGTTTCCTGCAAGGAATTATATATGACAACTGACACAGTGGTCTGTGCCTGCCACTTCATATTTTCACTGCCTTACATTGACAAGAGAATAACTTAGTTGTTTTTATTCACTTCTTTATCATCTCTTCATGTCTAGGTTCACTTCTGGGTTTTCTACTATAGTAATTCAACAGTGGCAAATATTCATGAAAATAAACCTGGCAAGATGTTTGGTATATTTCTGTCAAGGTAAAAAAGCTGAACAAACCAGAAATATTTCTTTCCGTATGAAGAAAGGAAGGATTCAGATTTAAATATATAGGATAAATATTTAAAATAAATACTTTTATTTGTCTTAGAGAATTAAAAGTATCAAAAATGAAAAAATGCCAAGTTATATTAAGAAGGAGAATGAGATGGATGTGTATGTTCTAGTCACTGTAAAAATTTTATGCTAGTCATTTGACTACATATTAAACTCAGTTGCATCAAGGGGAAGTAATGACTTTTCCTAGAAGCCAATAAGTAAAAAGCTACACTATGTCTTCAGTTCATAGTAGTCTTTATTTTAAACTTCTTGCATAAATTGGTTCATTAAAATATGCCTCTGTTGGAGATGCCAAAAATTATGATAGGCACCAGGAGATGAAAAATTTAAGTGAGAAGACTAGCAAATAAATCAATAAATGGTTTGGGGAGTTTCTATTCCTTGTGATCTTTGAAAGAAAGGTTGATAAATATTCTTCAGATATGACAAACTAAATATAATATTTTGGATGATGAAATGAAGAAATGAGGGTTTTTTCTTCCTAACATATGTCCTCTGGTTTACTGAAGGAACACTTGGCTATTCATAAGAAAAAAAATCTGTGGCCTGTTCTCTTTCACTTTCTCTTATTCTCATTCTTTTCCCTTTTTTTTTTTAGTCTTTAATTTTCCTTTTTTTTTTTTTTTTTTTTTACTGTTGTTCCCAGAGAGCAGAAGCAATCCATAACTTATTTAACATTTAATTAAGAGTAATGTTCTTTCAGGGAAAAAGAAAGAAAAAGTTAATTTTATTGCTTTGGCCAAAACATTTTTAAATGCAATAGCAATAAAATGTGACCTACTTCCTGATAGTTTCTCTTTGGCAGACTTCACCAGATGCTTGAAAATAAAGTGTAAATCTAGATATATTTGAAAAACAAGTAATCACAAAAAGATTTTTCCACCAGCTATTTCAGATGATTGGCTAAAATCCTCTGGAGGTACTTGTCTCTCCCATCTGACTATGGAAGGAACTTACATAACTAGGCAATCTCCATAACTCTAAGATAGCTAAAATTACAAGAAATTAATAGTATTCGACTTGTGCATCACCTACAATGAATTATAACTTCCCCTGCCCCCTCTGGGAGCCTGAATAAAACTGAACATCTCAGAAGTTTGATTTTGACTCTTTAAAGAGTATGCATAAACAAAAAGACCCATATAGAAATTAAACCAGAATCCTGATCAATTTTTCAGACAATAATTAATTATGTACAGCAAAAGGAATGGAAATACACTACATATAACTCCCAAGGTACACTTAAGAATTATTAGCACTCTTTGTGGTTTTGTGTTATTGTCAAAACCAAAAAATCAATGAGATTTCCTTTACAGTTTTTTCCTTTACAGGAAAAGAGAATATGAATGAATTTTGATTCAGACATTTCACTTTATGTGCATAAATAATTAATTTCCTTACAATTAATTATTTTTCCAGAAATGTTGGTTAACAATATATGTCTCCCTTGGCTGACTTGGATGTTGAGTTTTAATCTCTGTACCACTTTATATGTCATGTACAAAATGCATAATAATTTGCAAAGGAGACCAAACACGGATAATGCAGAAGTCAGATATTCAGTAGTTTTTAAATACATAGCTCTCTTGTGTTTCAGTACCAATTTTTGAATTTACCTGGATATATTACTTGGAGACCAATTACAAAGCTGTAAATCTAAGAAGGTTATTTGTGATTAATAAAAGATAAGAAATGTATACCCAGAAAAATTAGTAATGGAACAGAGAAAGGTTATGCTGCTTTGAAATTAGCAGAGAGCTTCAGTTATTTGCCACCTTAGAGTTGCTAGGCGGAAAGAAAAAAAAGGGGGGGTGGAATAAAAGAAACACAGTAAAATCTATCAGAGATTTATATTTGAAAAGAGAAAATAATGCAATTGCATTCTGGTGGCTTTAGTGACAGCTGTGAAGAGAAAAGTCATAAAGACTACATTTTGAAAAGAGACCTCTTAATGATACATAACCATAAAAGATGCACTCAAGAGTACATTCTGATATTCTGTTCCAATGGTAAATTTGCAATAAGGGGTGTATGTGTGATCAGTAAAGCATTTATTGCACAACTCAAATATTTCTCTCCATAAATTCCTGCTGTTATTAATTATTGCCAATAGTGACCAAAACCCAAAAAATTAATATGTTTATTCTCTGAGATACATTTTCTTCTTCTAAGAGACTAAGGAGAAGAAAGAGTTCTGTAATATTTTAACATAAGGGCAGAATGGAGGAACTTATTTATTCTAACAGTAGTCACATGTTAAGGTGGCTATTCTTTGGTAGAATTCTCTGACTGCTCAGGTCAGTAGATACACTCAAATGGCTCTCTTAGGATTCCTGTGGTGCTCAATTAGTTGAACTTAGACACCTGAACATTTAATTTCTCATGTTGGATCAATCTTTATAGGTGAAGAAAGAATAGTGATACATTCCTACATATTTTTAGTATTTAAGGGTCCAAACACCTACATTTTTGCCTCTTCTTAGTAGTCAGCTAAAAATTAAAGCTGTTGGTACAGACCATTTCCTGAAGGAGTTGTGGGTTAGTAGCAAGGATGTCTTCTGTGAGAGGATGCCAGGAACTTCTCCAGGCCAGACACAGTTGGTTTCAGGCAGCTTGACAATGGAAATATCACAGGACATAACACATAAGACAACCTGGTGGTCCCTCAGAGAGAAAAAAAATAGTTAAGAAAGGGTTAAATTACTATACAGAGGGAGGAGGGGAAAAATGAATGAGACAACAATGAAAACAGACTGAGAAGTTCTTGCCTAGAGAAGACAATTTCAGTGATCCGTTGTCAAGTCACTTTAAGTGGTCTTAGTGTATATGTTTTTATGGACCATGCTTAACTAAATCACTGAATTAATTCAGGTTAATGGTAAACTTTTTTTAATAGGACATGCTCATATAATTTTAATAAACTACTTTATGATTCTATTAATATCTTTGTTGACAATTAAGGGACAGCAAATTGTCACTAAAACAGAAAAGACTGCTGGAGGTGGGAGGAAAAACAGAAATGAATCAGTTCTCTTGCTGAAAAAAAAAGCCTTACGACACCATAATCAATAACTTTTCTTTCACTTTTCGCTCTCCCTTCTGCTTCCCCTTCTTCCCCTTCCCCTTTCCCTTTTCCTCCTTTCCATTTCCCCTTCCCTTTCCCTTCTTTCTCTTTCTCCTTTCTTTTTCCTTCTTCTAGCATCCTGAATTTAAAATAAATCTTTTGTGATTTGAGAAAAAATGAGATGAAGAGCACAGATAAGGCTGTGGAAGATAACAGAGAACACACTTGATTTTAAAATTTTTCCTCTGACAAGTGCACAGCAGTGCATAAAGTCTTCTCACTGATTTCTCAGTCTCAACAAATGTGACAGGAGGAATACTATTTCATTGATAGATTTCTCCTATGGAAATGAAAATCTGCACTACAGGAAAACAATTGCATACTGTCAGCTGGGTGGGACTCTCAGAAGTAAGTCCCTTGGACTCATTTCAAAACAGTATTGGACCCATTGGAAATCACCTCCAAACTATTGTTCTGCAAAATAAACAACAAAGTCAAGAAAGTGAGGTACTTATCTGCTTATGCTTATTCTTACTTTTCTGGGGGAAAAAGAGGTCAAACATTTACTTACAAAATCATATCCAGTAGAAGATTCAATAAGTTCAGTATCTTATTAAAAACTTGCAAGTAATAGCAGAGAAACTAATTAAGGCCTAAGGGATACAGAAATCACTGTGTATAAATATGTAATTAGCAAAAGTGTTTTAAAATATCCCAGTACTGCATCATGTTTCCCTTGTAATTATACAAATTTCACAAAAACACCAGCAAGATAACTAATAATCCTGGACTGTACATTTTAAGTTAACAATGTTGATATCAAATGAAAATGTCAATGTTTCCTGCATTCTATCTTTTGCAAGAGAAAGTTGTATATTAATATCATATCCTGTTTCTCTACATGTTACTGATTTAAAAGCTAATACTATGAGAATCATAAATTAGAGATTTTAAAAAATCATGATCCTAATAAAATTAGAGCTACTTTTTCAGGGGAAAAAAATCATAATGTGCTTATAAATGAAAGGGGAAAATGCAAATGTCTAGTATGATGCAGAATCTGCAATAAATATGCAGCAAAAAAATTCATGGTCTGTGTTCAGCAGTGAAAAGAGAAATGTAGAAATTATGTTGCACTGTGCCTACTTAAATGCATGGCATGGCATGTCCAAAAGCCAGTGTGTATAAATTTCGGGGAAGTAAAAAAAAAACCCTAAACCTAGCAGAAGAGTCATTCAGTAGTGCTTTAGAAATTGATATTGTATAACTTAAACATGTTTCCCTATTGAAGAAAAAGGTCACTGACTATTGGCTGAAACTTAACTCACAGGACCTGGTAAGTTACATAAACCTTTTGTGCCTTAGTGTCCAAATCAGAGATTTCTCACAGCTACTCTGACTTCAGGTTGGCTAAAACACAAGGGAATTTGAGGTAAGGCAGTCCCAAATCTGCCTGAAGTCTAGACACTGCTGGAGCACATGTTAGACCCAGAAACTGATGGGAGATAGGGTTCCAATAATAGACACCAAATTTGGACGCATTCCTAAAGCTATTGAAACTTTTATTGACTTGCATCATACCTCTACAAGATCCTTATTCAGCTAATTCTGACAAAAATCTGAAGATCCAAGATTCATGTTACAGATACTTCATAAGCTGATAGCTGGCAAAAGATGGCATATGGCACCATCAGAGAATTGAAGCACCAGAACTTTGAAAACACATATATTTTACAGATTACACTCTGAATTCAGCCCAAGACTGCATCAAAATCTATTAAAAGCAAAATATTTCTTTGTATGGATTTTTTGAAGCTGGTCCCAAGACAGAAAATTTGATGACTGTCAGAGGTGTTTTATACAATAAACATATTTTTTCTGTGGTAAAATGTGACAACTAAATATAGAATACTGATAAAAATGAAATTAAAATTTATTTATTTTTAACTTTTCCTTCTTCACCAACAGACTTTGGATTGAGGAGCTCTAGATTCACCAATCAAATTCTGGCATAATCAGCCTCATCAGCCCTGATGTATGTTCTTTTCTTAGGGGAGTTTATTCAATTTAATTTAATTCACTGACGCTCATGACATATTAAAGTTTTTCACTTTCTGTAATTCAGGAAATGAAAAAAAGTAGAAAGGGAAAAACTTGGAATTGTCTACTGTACTTGAGCAGGAAAAGTACAGAAGCTAAAGGCCTTACAACCATGAAACAGTATTTAAAATATTTCCCACATTCAGGACACAATCCTTACACTTTTCCTGTCAGGGCATTTTGACCCACAGTTGCAACCTTGAAAGAGTAGAATCTGAAGGGCTTGACAAGCTACCTGGCTCCAAAGTTGATTCATCTCTAATTTTTTTTTTTTTTCTTTTTTTTTAACATCCCTACTGAAAATAGTCTCTCCAAGAAAATACAATAACATAGAGTCCATGGCCTTTGGTTGATTGTCAGTAGACAGAAAGAGCAACTCAGACAAAGACCCACAAGTTGGATGTTCCCTGAAAGAAACTTGTTTTTTCAGACTAGAATTTATCCCTTTGAATATTCTATGCCCATAGATCTAAAGAGGCTTACACAAACTGAGTTGCCCTGAAAAATCACAAAAACTACATTTAGGCCCTCTACATGAATTCTGAATTTGCCTAAATTTGCAAGCAAATCTCTTCTCATAATATCAATAGTTCAAATTATATATAAGGAAACTGAAACCCCATTCTAATTTGTTAAAATAACAGATATCCCCAGTTTCAAATGCAGTGGGAATACAGTGGGGATTATTAAAAAGAAAAAAGTATTTTCTAAAGAATAAAAGTAAGACTCTAAATCAGAAGTTTATCTTTGAAATTATTAAGTCAGGAGACAATGAAAAAAATAGTTTAATGAATTTTGGTAGAAGTCCATGAATAGTGACTTTAGCCTATGATTTCTAATTCAGGTCCATGCTTAGGTGAAATTTATTAAGGAATATTGAATATTTCAATAACCTGATAAAAGACAAAAGATCTCAATAGAATTTACATTTCGCTTGGTTGCCAATTGCACATTATCATGTTTTATCTTTTTGACATGAGTGATATGTTTCACAGGAACACAGTGCTCAGATGACTACAATATTTCCATATAACCTTAAGAAGCAGAAAGAGGAATTAAAATTTCATAGTACATTTATATGCCTTGTTGAATACTTTATTTTCTTTTTTTAAAATAATATTTTAATGGAGCAGAGAATTGTGTTCTTTTCTCAGGAAGAAGACCTGCAAATCTTCTCCTTCATATTTCATATTTATATTTCTAAAATAAACACGGTTGAAAATATTTTAACTCCTCTTCCAGGTAAGCCACAAGATTTTCTTTTTTTTTTTTCTTTTAATAAAATCTATGAAAAGAATAATAAAGGTATTTAATCTCTTATTGTGTTGTTGGAGTTCCTGGATATTGGTTTGAGACACAATT
The DNA here is from genome assembly GCF_029582105.1 of Oenanthe melanoleuca. Lineage (NCBI taxonomy): Eukaryota > Metazoa > Chordata > Aves > Passeriformes > Muscicapidae > Oenanthe > Oenanthe melanoleuca. Next base: position 70,574,858 of record NC_079333.1, on the reverse strand, counting down.
TTTTTTTTTTTTTTTTTTTTTTTTTTTTTTTTTTTTTTTTTTTGTATCTTGTAATTATTTTCTGAAATTCAGGGGTATAACATGAATCTAAGTAATGAATATGGCATGACCTTGGTGGAATAAAGGTTTTATGCCTCTTGCAGGACTTTGAATAAAAAAGACTATCAGATACTTGTATCTAATTGCAAATTTCATAGTAAAGTGATTGAAAGAAAATATTTAAATGCATTATTTATAGGAATACTTGAAATTTTGTCTCCAAAATAACTTCTTAGAGAAAAATAATCAAGTTTTTTTAAATGTGATAATAACTCTATATAACAAGTAGAAAAGTGTTCCATGTCCTCATCTCTTGTCTATTGACATATCTGAGACACAACTCTTGTTCACTACTTCAGATTTTGCTGACACCACAGAAAAAACTGTTTTACTTTACTAATACTTCAGTGAAAACAGGGAAGAAGTTTCAGTAAGATATAAGTTTAGCCACTTATTAATCAAACAACATATTAAGGGATCTCCAGGAGTCAGGAAGAAATGTCTGCTGCTACACTGTGTGCCACATCCTCTCTGACTATAAATGTTCTTGTAAGATCCTGCAACATTACCAGAAGCAGTTGAGGCCTCCCTTGGGCAGCCACCCAGTTAAAATCCAATCAACCTACATGACTAATAGTTTTCTCTATCTGAACAAGATAATAAGGAATTGTGAATACTGAAATGTAAATATTGCTAACTGCATTTCATATTTGTGATGTACAATGGCGTTGCCATATGCCAAGGTATTTCTGTTTGCCATAAACTGTTAAGTGTTGATTATAATGAGTGCAAACTCTTACTTGCTTCACTCCAAGATTTTTTGTTTGCAATTATTAACTTCTAACTTTATTTTACTGCTGCGTTTTTAGACAATGGTGTTCAGAATTTTTTGCCAACACTTTTAAAATGCTGTTTCATTTCAGAAGCACATAGTTCACAGTACTTTTTTATTCATGACCCTTTAAGTTTCAACAATTTTCTTGAAATATAATACTGTTTATTGCTTGCTGAGAATTTAGGCATTTATTTCCGAGAATCCTTAACCTTAATAAAGGAATAATTTAAAAGCAATAAAAATAAAAATGAGTTAAAAATTAATAAAAGGGAACATTCAAAATAAGGGAGAAGAAATAGTTAACATGATTTTTTCTTCTCAGATTAGAAAACAAACAAAACGAAACAGACAAAACATCCTTCCCCCTCAACTGCTAAACAACCACAGAGAACAATTTGTAACAGAAATGCAGCTCCATGAATCACCTGCTTCTTTGTTGATTCATGTCTTTTACCCCTGCACCTTTATAGCAAGGCATATGTTGGTGGATCTTACTGCACCAGCAGATGGAACTTGGTGGGATGTAAATACCTGACTACGTGAGCAAGTGGTCCAACTGGAGCACGAATCCCCACAAGGTCAAGGTCTCAAACAGAGCTTTGCTACTTCCAGTTTGCATAGCAAATAACATATGACATTTTAGATGTCTATCTGCTGCATGAAATGGGTGAAACGGCGTGACTGGTGCACTATCAACATTTTCATAGGTGTATAAATTGACTGATGAAGCACAGAACAAAAATTGTGATTTTTTTTTCAGAACAGTTCCCCTTCCTTTATATCTTTTTTGACAGCTCAGACTGAAAACTGAAATGCTGTGCCTCCTCTGCAGCTGCTGCACAGTGGGTGCTATGTCAAGACTCAGGGCAGCTGTGAGAGGCTGCACAGCTGCTGCAAAGGGAGTGGAAGAAGGAGCAGAACCAGCTGTCACTGCATCATTTGTCTCATGTTGAAAAGTCAAGAAAAAAAGTAAAACAATGTTAAAATTATGCTTTTGGCCTGTTTAATTTCGAATGCTGTAAAAACTCCTTATTGACAGAATTTACTCAATCCCTTCTCAGAATGTTAGCTGTGAAACCATCTTCACTCTACTTCTCAAACTGCAACACAGGTTACTGAAGATATTGTTATTTCCATTGAGTTTGTGGGAATATTTTGTTCCCATTGTGATGCTCTATCTATTCTACAGAGTTTAGAATCAGCATTTTCATGATTCATATTCAAATATGAAGGCTATTATTTTAATGGTATCAAAATATTTAATAAAATAACCAACCAAATAAAACCAGGTCTAACATAAATTACCTTAAAAAAGAAGACACAAATATTCAAAGAATAGACAGATTAGTATAAATTATTTCGTGTCGCTCTTTTTCTAGCAAAGCAATATTAACATGTGTTTGAGTTTGGCTTCACATTATATTCTTAATTATTATTATTTTCATTTTCTGCCTCTCTACACTTTGCCAACATGTCAACCATATTGATTGGAAGTTTTTTTTCAACTTTATCTTCAGAACACTATGTTTTAAGGTTAAATATGCTAACATAGTACCTTTTTAATTAAGAGCAAAGTTTAAAATGAAGTCTAAAGTTTGAACACAGAATCATTCCACTAACAGATAAAATCCCTATTTCAGTTTCGTGCGTTTAGCTTGTTGCCGGTTTTCATGGACCGAAGTAAAAAGCTTTCTACAAAATACCTGAAAGAGCAGTTGACCTTTGTAATTTCTATTTTAATTCTAGATAATCCAAGTCCATAATCTAGTGAGGACTAGATTGTATTGCGACTCCTGTAGCTTGATTCTCACTGTTAGACTGTGTTAGAAAAATGGAAAGGGGGGGTAATGATAATGCTTTTAATTTCCTGAACAAGGACTAATTTTCTTCCAGCAACCGAATGTCCTGTAATTTTATGAACAGTTTTGCACATGGTGCTTCTGTATCATATTTTCACAAACAATCCTCAGGTCCACAAGTGTGAACTTTTCAGTATGTATTTGCTTGGTCTTCAATGGAATTTGTTTTTAAGACTGAAATTATTAAGCAAAATAAGTAGCAACTGAGCAAAAGTCATTGAAGTATTCTGTAACCATGATCAAATAAAATCAATCAAAATAGTTACACCATATATATGCAGACCAAAACATATCATTAAGATAGATGGAAGTCTGATTCAACAACAGCGATACAGCATCAATTAATACATGTCCTGCATGGGTAGTTCTATTGATAAATTTTGCTCATCTTCATTCCAGGGCTAAAGAGTGATAAAATTCTACAAAGAACTGTCAAAAACCAGCAGAGAAGACATAATGCTGTTGGGAACATAAAGGAGTGTTGAAATCTGGGCTCAGAGATAAGGAGCCAAAGGCAACTACTCAGACAGATGAGTCTTTAAAATAAACAAAGACATATTTGTTCAAGTACAAATCCTCTAAGTGTCTGCACTTCTAATGGCTAATGTAAACCTTTGAGTGGATTTAAAGCAGCACACTGAAGCCTGGAGGACTTTAGGTGGTACTTGGTTTGAGCTCATTACAACCAAAAGCAGTCCACTGGCATTCAGAAAAGAAATTTCACTCTCAGTTTGTTAGCGTGATTCCTTTTTTTTTTTTTTCTAATAAATTATGTAATAATCTATTGACTATCTAGCCAAAATCCCCACTGTCTTTGTGCTTGTTTTCACTTTTCCTAATTTCCTTCTTTTGTCTCTCTCCCTTACTTCATTTCTTTATTCCTTCTTTTTACACAGGAGCCCTTTCCTCTTACTTTTGGAATGTAGTTGATGAGGCTTTCACAAGGTCATATTATCTATTGTTTTCTAATTGGGCTGTTAGCTTCAGCAGAACCAGCTGACAGTGAATGTCTGAAGTTTTCACATCTAACTGTACAGACATCTGCTGGAGGTGCCCAGTTGAGTAGGCCACATGTAGGCCACAATTCTGAAAAGCAGAGATAATTGGCAATTCAGAGTGCTTCTCAAATACATCTTAATTCTACTGAGTACTTTCCCTCTTTCAAAATTCTCTCACTGGTTGTCTTCTGGTTTTATGTGTCTGTTGCTTTTATTTAGTATCAGCTTTTTAAAATAGAATCCACTTCTAAGATCCTAAGCATGTGCATATTAAAGAAATTATACTAGAGGTATTAACTTAACTGACCACTTTTATAATCTCTACTGTATAATTAATTGGACAAAATCCTTACATATATACCAGAACACAAGAATAATCCTTAAATAGGTTAGAGTAATGTCTATATTAGCTACAAAGGGCACAGTGATTAATAATCTCAGATTAGCTAAGAAGAATGTTACTTTGAATGCCTATAAATCATATGAAGTAAATTCATGTCATAGATCAATTGAAAATATAAGCAGATTTTTTATTTCTGATGTAACTTCCTCTGATGCTGTGAATGAGTGTTCCTCTAAGTTTCAAATGCTATTTGAAGGCCAACATTCACAGTGTACTGCTGAAATTTAACATCATAAGACTCACAAATATAATGTTTAGCAATTTTCCCTGTAGTTCTTTATTACTTAAGACCTAGCTTAACTTGCTTGAAACTAATCCATCTTTAAGAACAAGTTTCCTGCATTGCACTTAAAAACTATAGGTAGAACTAAAAATCTTTAGTCTTGCAGTCTCTGTGTGTCCATTTATACGTGTCTGTTCCTTTCCATGGCTAGCACAAAAATTTATTATTAGCAAAAAGTAAAATGAAGTTCTCAGTTGAATGTTGCTCTTTATTTTGGTAGATTACAGGCTTAAAGTTTTAAAAATATTTTATTTCTAAACTGAAGATGTAAAAAAAAAGTTCTATAAATCTTGAGGTCTCAATGTTTGTTACTCTTAAAGTGCCAGAATATACTTTTAAAATACTTTCAGATAGTTCCATGAAAAAATGCAAAACATATAAACCTACACTCCCCTTCTTATGTATGAACATAAAAATCTTAAAAAAAACCCAAATTCCCAGCACTATTTGCATTGCTCTAGATGGATGTGAAATCTATAGATGTCTTATTAAAGCTCCTTTGGCAACTAAAGAATTGTGCCTGCCCAGGGCAAATCGGTTCTGAACATATATTATAATTGCACCTAGACAAGAATTTAGAAGGGGATTATGCTATCTGTAAATGTTAGCAGGTTCAGGAAAGAGTAAATGGGGCAAAGGAGGGACAACAGCAAAAGACAGGACCAGAGGTGGGAAACATAGGGAAAAGTAACCCCACAGCATACAGATTCTGAATTAGATTGAGCTAAAGAGGAAAAATCTGCTCTAGAAACAGAATGGGGATGAAGTACATTGCTCCTCTTTCCTTCCTCTTTTCTGGGTACTCATCTAAAATTAAATAACTGCTATATGAATTCTGCCCTGTACAACCTGTTCACTGTATTCACACAGTATTTAAAGAAAGAATCAGATTTTTTAGACTTCTATTTTCATAGAATCATAGAATCATTAGGATTGGAAAGGTTCTTAAAATCACCTAGTTCGAAGCCTCCTGCAATGGGCCAGGACATCATCCAATAGACTAGGCTGCTCAAAGCCCCAGTTTATCTGGCCTTGAGTACTCCCAAGGATGAGACATCCACCAATTCTCTGGGAAACCTGTTTCAATGTCTCATAGCCCTCACAGAAAAGGATTCCTTCATGATATCCAGTCTAATATAAATCTACCCTCTTTCAGTTTGAAGTCATTACCTCTTGTAAAAAGTCCCTTTCCAGATGTCTTGTAGCCCCCCTTCAGATACTGGAAGGCTGCCAGAGGGTGTTCTGAAGCCTTCCCTTTTCCAGGCTCGGTAATACTAACTCTCTCAGTGTAGGAGAGGTTCTCCAGCTCTCTGATCAGCTTAGTGGTCTTCCTATGAACTTGGTTCAAACAGGTCCATGTCCTTCTTATGTTGGGTGTCCCAGAAGTAGATGCAGCACTCCAGGCAGGATCTCATGAGAAAAGAGGGTAAGAATTACCTCTCTCAACCTTCTGGTCATGCTTCTTTTGATTCAGTCTGTGATGTTATTGACCTTCTGGGCACTCATTTTTAGGTCATGCCCAGCTTTTCATCCACCAACTCCCCTAAGTCCTCCTCAGGGATGCTCCCAATCCATTCCCCACCCAGTCTTTTTTGTGCTTGGGATTTCCCCATCCAGATGTAGGACCTTGCACTTGGCCTTCTTGAACTTCATGATCCCTTGCTGTATCAATACATTAAGTATTCCTCTATTTTTTAATGTTTTTGATGCATTTGCTAGCCTATGTCTGAAAAAATGGAGTGCACAATAAGTAAAGCCAGTGTTTTATCCCTTCTTTCACTTGTATATAATATAGCTAGGGTACTATACTCAAGAAATTTTAAATGTTTCCTTCCTGATTAAATGTAACTTGAAAATCTCTGACCTAAATCTAGGCCTAAATAATTGACACTGGGGCATTTGTGATGGTGGAGTCTCAGATGTAAATTTTTGTCTGTAAATAAGTAGCTGACAGATTTTCTCAAGTACTAAGCATCTTCATTGTTTACCTCTTTTCTTACCTGCTAAAAAGATGCATGATTCATCTGCCTTAAATGAAACACCTTCAAGTTGCATCTCAAAGTCTGAGCCAGTCACTCAAAATCCTTATTATAGTCTCCGGGGAGAGACAAATACATTGAAAAGGAAATTCATTCAATCTTAGGCCAAGCAAAGCCCAGTCAATCAGATTATTATTTATAAGAAGCTATTTTTGTTCTTTAGTAATAGAAATATCCTTAAGTAACTTTATCAGATTTGGACATCAGCCTTTTAGATCCATAAATGTCAGCTTAGTATTAAATCTAAATTTAGAGCTGATACTCCCTGAAGACCACAAAATAGAAAATCACATGCTTTAAATTTTTGGTGTTACAAACTTTCCCTAATTTAAGGATGCTCTTTTTAATGACATCTTACCATGTTCATACTAATAGTATTCATCTATTAATATTGCTGTTTTGAAGCAGCTTAATGCAAGCAGCTCAAATCTATATTCATCTGATTCAATGAAAATCCCAAGCTACTTGTCTTTTTGCTCAGATTTTTACTGATACAGAATTTTAGAAATCTTTTCCCTGATCATTAAAACCTGTCATTAAAATATTTTTCATAAATAATTCCATTTATGAACTTCAAACCACAAAGGAAAGGAAGAGGAATCACAGAATCACCAGCTTAACACCATAGCAATCACCACTAAACCATATCCTCCAGTGTCATATCTGGGTGCCTCTTGAACCCTTCTGGAGACAGTGAAAATGTTTGATTCTTCACTACAGAAAATTACTGAAGAAAATCAAGTACTTATATAAGACCCTGTTGCAGAATGAGTTAAAACATGGTTGGATGTTTTGAGAGATATTAAAAAAAAATGTTATAAAATATATTAGAAACATACCAAGGATATATTTGTGTAAGCTATTTGTATAGATCAGCAGAATTACACATGAAACATTAACAGAACCTGTGTGACTGTGCAACCACTATGCTCTTGGAAAACCGTGGGAAACTGTCTTGACTTTTTAAGAGTATTTTCTTTTTTTCTTTTGTAAAAGGAACAGTAGCACTCTACTAGAGTGTGAGAATTACTGAAGAGATAATAACAGTACTGATAATTGGAGAACAGAAAAGAAAATTCACAATGAAATGTTGAAGTATAAGCTATATTGCCTTTTGCCTCAAGTACATCACTGCCCATCAATTAAATGTTATACTATGTTTTATATTTAAAAAAAATATAAAATATTAAAAGTATAGTGGCATTGTTCATTCTATTTTTTAATAAAATTTGATTGGACACTAGAACCAAAAGTCAGATCTGCTCATGTGGTTCTCAATGTTTCACCCAAGTAATAGCTATATAATTATATTATATATTTTTTTTTCATTACTTCTCAAAGGTCTCTTAACCATTTTACTACTAGTGAACTTCCTCCCCTTTCTCTACAATCACACTTTTTTAGTTATATGATGATCAGAATCAAATGAACTCATAGGGACATAGGATGTTTTTCTGCATATATAAACATCATTGAATTCAGTAATGTACCTTGCAGTATAACATCTTCTGTGAGCAGAAAAACAAGCCTCTTAGTAGTTGCAGGTAATACTTGAAAATGATGAATAAAAATGTACCTAAAACTATAGCACTTCATAGCATACCATCTAGTTCCTTTTAATCTAATATGCTCTGTATGGTTTTTTCCCTTTAATTTCGATTTTGCAATAGTAACGATACATATTGTTTTCAGAAATACAAAACTGCAAACCACATATATAGTAATGCTTCTTGAATGAGGTAACAGAAGCAGTGGATCAAAATGAAACATTAATATTTTACAGATATACTAGCTTTTTTTATAGTTATAAGCAAAGGTAATAGAAATCGTACCTTAATATCTAAGTTTTCGTAGAATTGAAAAAGGGATGAATAGTCTCATAAGCCAAAGGAAAATGAATTCTGTTAGAATGAAGAGTATGGACTGAATATAGAATAGATTCCCAGGAAATTATAGTGTTGACCCATTATATGTTGCACTGAGAGTAAAACAAACCACTTGGAAAGTAATGTAGGAACATATGAATTAATTTTTTATTCACGAGAATAAAATAATTCTGAAATATTTTTGAAATACTAAAACTCAGACAGTCCAAACCCACTGACTACCACTTTGTTCAGAAACAAGGAAAAACCTTAGCATGAGTTGCTATAAATCCTGCAACAGAGAATCAAAGCATGCCAACAACTCTTGACCTCTTGTTCTTCAATTCTTCATAGATTCCATGGATCCTAAGAAATTACTAGTTACAGTGGAAGTATTGCAGAGCCCTTTTCATGGTACTTTGCTGCACAGAGTCATTTCAATCTAAGAGAATAAAATATTGTTTTATGTCTAAATAATATTAGGATGAAAACAATAAATAGATTCTGTATTATCTGTCATAGAACAGATGATAACACATTTGATAAAGCTGACTACTCAAATGCTATGAACCTTCTATTTGCATATTTTCTATTTTTTATTTCCATATTTGTCAAATTTTCTGTTGTTTAAAGAAGTATAATTAGTAATAGTTGTAATATTTTATAATGTTCTTTCTATTTTTATCCAGCTACATTTTGGATCTTTTGGAATTTACTCTGGACATCTTAATGGACATTATTTTTCCTGATATTTCATGTTTGTAGGCTGCATTTGTGTGGCATCAACGATGAGAAAAAAGTGATTGTATTCACTTGCAAACAGAAAAAAAAAATCAAAGATGATCTATCACATAACTTCAAAATATTTTACATTAATTACAATAACTTACTTTGTTATTTATGAAAGAATGAAAAAAGAAGGGATTAATTCAAACATACAGATAAGCATTCATATGTGCCTATGTAGAGAAATGCAGGTTGGTTTGGAGACTTCTGAAGAATTGTTTGTCATGTGTAGCAAGAAGCTCTACAGTAAGAAAGGCTTTATTTTTGTAAACATTTATATTTTCCTCCAGTATGTCTGAGTTGTTAAAATTCGAAACAGGAGAATTGAAAGCCCATGAAAACATGTGTGAAAAATAATGCATAATGTCTGCAACAGAATTATTTTAAGGTATGAAAACAGCAGTAGATGAATTTGAGGACAGAAGGAAAAGGACTTTTAGATGACAATAAAACATTAAATCTTTCTGTCTAAAAATATGAACTCAATTTTAAACAGCAGATTAAAGAAGTGGAATTAAATGTTCTGAGCATCTCTGACATTTTGAAAGCGAATATTTAATTTATAATTTACTGGAGAAAAACCAGAAAACTTAGTAAGCAAAAGCTAATTATTATAGACAAAAAGCTGGTTAAAGGCTCAAGCTGCTGTACCATAATATAAAAGAAAAAAGATGAGGAGTAGGTCATGCTGACTGCTTAACTCAGTTCTCTAGCAAAATGTTCACAGATGGATGCCCAACTGCTTGAGGGCTTGGCAAACATATAGACAAAACCCAGATAATATTGTTATGCACAGATATGTGGAATAAGGAGAAAATAGGCAATATTTAGTGCCTGTATTTGGTATATCCATAAACTACTTCATCATTAAACGCTTATTCCACAGGTGATGCAAACCCTCTTTGGAAAAACAGCTGAAGCCTCAGCCACGGGTAGATGACTGCTGGGCCTGGGTCTTCCCTGCTGCCACCCTGCAGAGTGCTCCCAGGGCTTCTCTTTGCTCTGAGATTTGTGAGTATACAGAATAAAAGAACACTAATTTCAGCATTCTTGTTCTTTCCTGATCGTAAATCCATTCATGATATACCACGCATCTGGTGAAAATGGAGAGTGAAAGCCACGGTAATTCAGACTTTACAGTAAGTAAAATGCCGAGATCTTCAAAGTGCTTACTTTGAAGCACACAAAGCAAAGAAAAAGTTAATATTGATTTTTTTTCCCCTGAATTAATCACACGGTGAATTCTCAGAGTGTATGTGAGTAGATACTTAATGAGAACTTTAGTTTCATACTAGGGGAAGATGAAGAGGGTTCATCTGGAGAAGCTGGTAAATCTGAAAACTATGAAAATGTAAGAAAAGCAAGCAAGATAAATGAGGAGGAGGAATTTGGTGGCATAATCTACGGGATATATAAGTGAAGTGGCTGTCACTTGATGGTGCTGGCAAAGTAGAAAAAAAAATTGTACAAAAGACTAAAAAGAAGAAACTAAGAACATAAAGGAAAGCAAAGAATTGATGAAAAATTACAAAAGACTAGGAATTTTTAGTTGCATGATCTCCCAGAGAAGAAGAAGGTACATCAAAATCAATTGCAGGTGAATTTTAATTGGGCAGGATGGTTATCATGGCCAACAAAGGGTCAGTTTTAGTGAAATGAAAACCTGCTTAGGAAGTCAGTCAAGTGTTACAGGCTGTTTTTGAGTGTTGCTAAACAAAGTGCAATAGTTATTAATCTGAGAAGGAGACAAAGAGATATCAGAAATTATAGATAATAATTGAAATGGTTTAATAAACAGTAGTAATTTTGCACTGATTACTCTGGGGCAATTTTTCTTGTCTACTGGAAAACAGGGAAGATGAATTGTTCATGTAATGCTCATACTTCATCAAAAGGGAGAAGACCTATCCAAGAATGTAAGTGGAGTAAAAAAATTACAAGTGCAATACATCTTCCTTAATTAAACAGTAGCTTCATTACAAAGGGAGCTTTACAAAGATTTAAAAATCTTTTGAACTACATTTTATGTGAACAATTATGCAATTAAGTGCAATTTATTGCACATCTCCAAAGTATTATTTTGTAATATAACTGACGTGGCTGCAAGTTCAAAATAAAATCTTCTGAACTATCTTGATTCATGTCAGACACATTAGACCAGTAGCTTTTCATTTGTTACTCTGTAATACTGGTAACAGCTGTATTGCCCCCCTAGACAGGAACATTTCACCCTTTTGACCTATTATTTACCAAAATACAATTTTCCAGTTTCAAACAAATTCTGATGGAAAATTTCTAAGTTCATCCATATTTCATATTATTGCATAGTAATAAAAATTTGCTTTTAATGATACAATAATTTGTGGAAAGTTCCATTTAGATAATAAACATTGTGATACAATAAAAAGCCTCAGATTCACCAGAATAAAATACAACTAAAAGCTAGTTGTGCATATTGCCAATAAATAATAACTCAAGAGAATTTTTTTTACTGCACTTGAATTTTATACTTTTGTATACTTTTTTTTTTTTTGTATGCATGTACAGCTACCTAGGTGCCATACTTGCTATGGAATACATTTTTAATTAATCTTTTTACCTGACTATTAATACTAATTTGATCCTGACAGATATACTTAAAACCCTTTGAAGCACTAATAATTTCACTAATAGTAATAATTGGTAAGCATCTGAAAATTAAAAGATGCATGGAATTTTCTTATAAAATAATTGCCAGTCATTTTAATATATTAGAGATTCTGACATACCAGAAAAGTCTGAGAGACTTGGAATTGCTCTGGATGGAGAAGAGTAGGCTTATGGAAACTTAACAGATTGTGAAATACTTCATGGAGGAAAGTTAAGGAATCACAGTCAGATTTTCCTCATTAGTATTCAGTAAAAAGAAAGGAGGTAAAGGGCAGAAATTGAATTTCAAGAAAATCTATTTAAAATCAAAAGAGTAGCTTGTTCTTTGTAAGGATCAAACAATGAGACTGCTTCTCCCCAGAGGATTTGTAGCCTCCAAATTTGGAAATATTTAGAAAGTTATTGGACATGGTCCTTGGGACCTTTCTGTAGCTGATCCTGCTTTGAGGGGAGGTGGACAAGAATATCTGCAGAGGACCCTTCCAATTTGACATATTCTGTGACTGTGTTTTGTAATATTCATGTCTCCAAAAGAAGTCCCGACTCTTCACATTCCAAAAAGAAGTTTGTTAATTGGTAGTAGGTTGCTGGTCCCTTGTTGCCTTCTTTTCTCTAGTTAGTGGTTTCTTTAAAAGATAGAAAAACATTGCATTGGATTTTAATTTTAAATATTCACGCTGTTTTTCCAATTTAAAAAATTAATGTTGTTATCTCGTATGTAACAAAATTACCAGTGGCAGAATAGTTATTCATGTGAGAATTATTTTACCTAAATAACAGAACATACAGTGTACTCTATTAGAAGATTTTGTATTTGTGACGTAACGTCTAAAGATACCACATTGAGATCTCTGAGTGGCAGTCCATAAAAAATTGATTTTGGGGTGATTTTTTCAAGAAGACAGAGAAATTGCCTGAATTTTATGCTGTACCATATGCTGTCACTTAAAGAGAGAATTGATGGCACGCTTGGTGTGTGAAGGAATCCTACTTCTGCAAATACAAAACACACACACTGTCACTGCCATAGTGCTTATTCCAATGAATCAAACACACTCTGCAAAAGCTGTCTTTGACATGTGAAAACAATTTTTCCAAGATGTGTCCAAAATATACTATGGATAACTGTATTTTGCAGAGAAGGCATGCAGCTCATAGATGCTGTATATATAAATTTTTATATATAAAGTTGGAGGAAAAAAAAATCTGAAAATAAAATACTGTTAAAGCAAAAAAAAAAAAAAAAAAAAAAAAAAAGGAATCACATAATGTCTCAGCTACTTCCATTTACCTAGAATAATCTTCTTAATGCAAGATTATGAAGCACGAGTTAAATTCTTTTATCATATAGAGTGTCTTGTGCATAGTTAATATTCTGATTTTTTAAAATTCAGAATAGGATATTTCTATGTTTCTTTTACATGTTTGGAAGGGAGAAATTTCTCCCCACTCTGACTACTGCAATTCTGTCTACAGTCAGTATTGATAACCAGTAAATCACTTTTCAAGTTCATGTGACCGATCTCTAATAGATTAAGACTTACATCTATGTATGGGATTCAGCCTGAAGACCCCACAGGTTATGTATACTAAACAATGTCCTGAATGTACTATTGCTCACCTGTGTTTGTATCAATAAACAGACACTTAATGAAGCAAGGCTGAAAGTCACAAAGCTGTCCTGAATGATTTGTTTCACCTCTGTCAAAGTTATAGATACAACAGATGAAAGTAAAAGTTAAAATCTATAAATAATTTTTGCAAAGACAATCTAAACCTGCTGATGTTGCCATTTTAAATCCTATGTTCTTCTCTCACCATAGTATAACAACTGAGAATACTTAAAAGCACTATTCAACATCAGTGGCCCATAAGCAGCACAGCTAGGCTGAGCCTAACTGGCCTCTGGATGCTGCTGTTGCCTCAGAGAAAAGTAGCTGCAAACTCATTAAAGTAGCTGCTGATCCTGTAATTCATTCCAATAGTAAACTTCAGAACTAATTCTTGCAGGACTTTTGCTTGGTTTTAATTACCTTAATCTTGTAGTTGCCACACAATAGGTTTTCAGAGCATGCATGTAAGTCTGTGCTGAATGTAGATCTATTTAACAACCATCAATTTTTCCAACAACTAGAACTGTGCTACCTTTGACTTTCCTCTGGATTTAACAGGTTTTGTTGAGGAAGATAATATTTATTTCTTCAGGTACTCACATAGAGTAAGAGAAAATAATGCACATTTTCTAAAATCAGATATTATATATTCAAATCATAAATGTTCTATTTTGTTTATTCTGCACTTTTTTATTTCTACTGTAATAAATGTCTGATTACTATCTGGTAAAATTAACACCACATGTAACATGTAACATGTAACATGTAAATGTTGTGTGATAGAATAAACCATCTGTTTTTGTGGTAAGACTCTATCAGTATCTGAGATATTATTCATTGAGATATATGACTGAATGTGACGTGATCAAGGTCTCTGCTTTTCCAGTTATTATAATATTTCAATGTTGCCTTGCTACATATTATACTTACAGTACTTTTCCTGTAATAGTTAATCAAAAGTCTTTGTCCTGCAATAGCCAGAAAAGAACACGATCAAGAATCTTAATTGTATCAAACCAAAGTTGGAACAGGTCAAACATTTTACCTGACAACTCTGTACTTAGTTCAGAAGAAGGAGGGCTCTTTAGTTATGCTAAAAAAACTCACAGATCTATATATATCTAACCTATTACCTTTTTTAATAGGTGTTCATTGTGAAAAAGAGAGAAACAGAACAGTTCTGCCTAGAAAAAGCACGTTAAGTTTTTTTCCCCATGGACATTGGGAAACATAACTCCTACTCCATTTCTTCTTTTCTACTAGTGGCTGACCTTTTCTATTTAATAGTCAAATAGATTAAACAACTACAAATGCAATGCTCTCAACGGCCCTTCTCATCAAGTCTGGTTCAACCACCAAATCAAATTTGGGCAGTGCAAGGTCAATGGCCTTACCTGAACTGTCCCTTTTTGAGGCAGGCAACTAACAGTTTCTCTCGTACTTGCACTAAAATTAACTGGAAAAAAAAAAAACAAATCAAGCAGAGTTTTTGCCAAACATATCACAAGAAAGAAAATGAACAGTTTTTCTGGAGAGAAGAAACACTGGCTAAACAGAAGTCAGCAGCAGTAAAAAAAGTAGTCATGGTATATTTACTATGAAATTCTTCTTTCCCCCTCTGAACTCTAGAGAGGCTAACAAGGATAACAATCTAGTTCAGCTCATTAATAAATGTAACAACTTCTTAACCTCGTAACTTGTGATAGATAGAGCCTTAATTTGTATTTAATGCAGAATTCAATCTAGAACAGACTGGGATTGATGAGACATTAATCAATCAATCAAATCTTGGTCAGAGACAAAGCACTAAAGAAAGGAAATGGACAGTTAATATATCCATTTCAAGTGAAAAGAAGAATCTAATTAGTTTTCATAACAACTGATAAATCCTAAGAAAAGCAATTACCACACAGCAGTTTCTCGGCTTGGGTATATTTTTAATGTGGTCTGTTGCATTTTGCAACTAACTAACAATAATACTAACAAACGAGGAACTGTAGACCTGAATATTTTTGGGTATTATGCATTTCCTGAGAGGACTGGAAAAACAATAAATGACTTTGGTAATTAGAGAGATGGTACTCTCTCTTTGTGTCTGCTCCTCTCCCTGTCTCTCTCAGTAATAAGATCTGAAGCATCAAGGAGTTAGTTACTCTTCTCTCTAAGAACAAGTATTAAAGAGGAACAAGAAAACCCTATAATCTAGCAGAGGAAAGCAATAGATCTTTCAAAATATGTTTACTTACTAGAAAAGGCTGCTCCTAGAGCAATTTATTTTTAAAGGAAAAGTTGAAAACTGAGGAGAGGCAGATAGTAAAGAGTTCCTAGCATCTGACTTTACTTTGGCTTTACTAACAGGTTCTTCCCAGATTTATTTGAATAACTAAAGAATTTTATTTCAAACAAACAAACAAGCCCAGCCCCCCCTCCCCCTTCCCCCCACCTCCCCCTGCTATTTATTGACAAGAAAAGAAGAAGAAATAAGAAAGAACGATCAGGGCTTTTTTGCTTTTTTGGTGAATGTTATCTATGTACGAAAGTCAATCATAGCATAATATTATGGTTTGGGTTGGAATTTGAAAGATCTAGTTCCAACCACTCCCACAATGGGTAGGGACTCCTTCCACTAGATCAGATAATTCAAAGGCCCATCCAACCTGGCCTTGAGCACTCCCAATGAAGGGGCATCCACTGCTTCTTTAGGCAACCTGTTCCAGTGCTTCACCATATTCACAGTAAAGAAGCTCTTCCTAATATCTGTCCAAACTCTACCCTTTCAGTTTAAATCTGTCACCCCTTGTCCTATTATTACATTTCCTTGTTTCCTTGAAACTACCTGTCCATCTTTCTTGTAGACTTTCCAGGTGCAGATGTCCAGGGATCTTTCTCTTCTCTAGGCTGGAAAACACAAGCTGGCTCAGCCTTTCCTCATTGGAGACATGTTCCATTTTTCTAATAATACTCATAGTCATGAATTGAGAAGAATTTATCACCCCTTTCTTTTAAGATATTTTACATATAGATAGATCTACATATAGCTATAGATATGGACAGATTAGATATAACTATAGATATAGATAGATATATAGAAACAGATATATATATAGATACCTATATCTATATATAGAATATGTATAGATATATTTATGAAAATCACTGATTTTCAGATAAACAAGCAGCATGCACAGAAATCAGAATAATGGACATAAACAAGCTAGGCTAAATGGATTATTCGTTCCTTTTCAAACTCTATCAAAAAGGAAGCTGTGAAAATGAACAATATGCTTGCTAGAACCTGGAAATAAAAGCTATTGTACAGCTGACAGTTAGGTTTGACCTCTTAGTACTTTTAATTTGAGCACACTTTCCAGGTTTTAGCTGTGACCTTCCTTAGGAAGAACATCCAAAAGTTTAAATACTTCATTGCCACACTGCAGATTCATTCATAAAGTGAATCCTGTAACTGGTTTAATGAATTCTGCATGGATGGTAAAAACTGGTTTATGTTTTACCTGAGGTAAAAGATAATATCATTCTTGTTCTATAAATGCTTTCATATGAACCAAGATTTTACTTCCTGAGCTTCTGCAGTAACACAAGAGAAAAATACATTACTTTCTCTTCATTGTATATGGCTTTGTTTCCTTGCACTATGACTGAAAACACTTTGGAAGTTTAATTTTTAATATGTTATTTCTTTTTCAAATCATTTGGTTTGAATTAAGATTTTTTTTACTTAGATTATGCTATTACTTGGGAAAATATGTGGAAGGACGATGGGAAATTTTGAGAAGATTTTGGAATTAATTGAAGAATATTTTTGACCTCTCTTCTTAATTTAAGAATCAGTAGAGAACTCATAAAGTTACAGAGTGAAGTTTGGACATTTCCATAGACAGCATTAATTGCAAAGAGATTCAGCTGCTCTGAAATGTGAAGGAAGAAAATAACTCAAGGCAGCTTTAAGGGAATTATATGCAAAGCTCCAGACATAATCTGAAACAGCAATTACAGATAGCAACTCTTCCATTGTTTCAGCAGAATGATCTTCTTATTTTCTTATAAATTCATGCTGTATCATTATCAATGTGTTTATTTTCCAAGGATTTAGAGACCAGTCTTCATTCTTAAGGACAGAGTGTTGAAGTTGGAGATTCTACAATAATAAGCAAGCCATAACTCTGAGAAAAAGAAAAAAGAACATAAACCTAGGGGAAATGGGAAAATGATGCCATTTTAAAAATGTCCTTAGTGGTAATTTTCAGATTTCCATGCAACTGATAAAATAGGAATGAATTTAAAGAAGGGATATCATCTACTTTTAAATATTTTTTTATCACTGATAGTTTATCTGGCTTTTGAAACACTCACAAATTATTTTTCATAACAGTGCTTACCTAAAGACTTTAACAGACTAAAAAGCAGACTTTCAAAATTTTGCGTTCCTTATCAGAGTTCAATAACATGTTTCTGCAAGAAGGCGTTAGAATACAATTTTTCCTTCTTATCTTTCTCCATATATAAAATATATATTTCTAATATTGTTGTTAAAATAAGTTGGCATTAAATTCTTTTGAAGATAAGACAGTTGTAGTTTTTTACTTGGAGGTTGTACAAGTGAATCATGGATTATTTTTGCATGCATGTTTATGAAAGAAAATTAAAAACTAGAGCTTAGTCAAAAAATTGCCATTGTAATGTCATTATCCTCAAGGAAGTATCTATAATAGTTCAAAAATATTATCCCTATAAAATGAATATGATGTTCTGATAGCTATAAAAAAAAGATAAAATAAGAGGAGGGGATGCTTAGATGTTACTTAAGCTTTAGAGTTTGGAGCACTTTAAATACCTTCATGGGTATGGCATGTAAGTCTGTAAAAGATGAGATCAGCTGAAGTCATGATGAAACCCAGGGAAAATATTTCAGAGAGTAAAAAATTACAATAATATGAATGTCAAGGAAGTTGAATCTCTCTCAGAGAGGCTACTTCAGATATAGATATCTGATTTTACTGAGCTGAGTTTCATTCCTTTTGTCCTTACTAATTATGCTATGTGTGAGGGGTATTTTTTGGTTGTTCATGAAGTTTTCTTTTGTTTGTGGTTTTGTTTGTTTGTTGTTGTTTGCTTGTTTATTTTTATTTCCCTTGTTAAAGAATGCCTCAGTTTAGATATTATTTTAATCAAGTATTCATTCTAGTCAAAAGGACAAGTCTCTGAGGGAATTACTTCTGACTGTTGTTTCCTGGCTCATTATTTCTGTTCTTATCAGCAAAAATTTTAAGAACTCCTCAACTATAGAAAAATAAAAATTTGTTCAAAAACTTGTCTAACTTTCTCAATAGTATCTGTGTAATAACATAACATTTTCTAGAAGACTTGCATCCTGCAATAAGAAAGAATTATTTTAGTTTCTATTTTTTTTCCTTTGTACACATGTTGGTATTTGTATCAATCTGATGTATTTGAATTACAGTATGGTAAAAAGAGAAGGAAAATTATCATCATCTGAGGCATATTTCTACAGTTACCCCCTGAAAAAAAGTGACAATATGTCCTAAATGGGAAAAAAAAATAATCCAAGCAAACAAACTGACGAATTCCAGCAAACTCTATAAACATCTATGCCTTGAAATATTCAAGTCCTAATATAATTGTATAGAGATTACCTGCATTAGCTTGCCACAAGATGTCAATGTATCCATGATTAAAGTATAAATTCTACATGCTTTCTGCAGAATCTAAAAGCACATATAACCACGGTTATAAGTAATTCTGCAAAAGCTTTCCCAAAGGTATGACTAAAATATAAAATAGAACTTTCATCAAAGCAATGTGGGTGGGCCTAATGGCTTAGTGCAAGGCTGAGAAAACCTGCGTTGGTCTTGACATAAGTTTGGAAATATGAAACAGTTTCTAAAACTACAGCGTGAATTCCTCAAACTATCACTGAGCCATAGCTAAAGCATTTCCTTTGAACTGTAGTATCTTCACTAAAGATCTGTTCTGGAAGCATCAAGATCTTACTTGGAAGGAAAGATCCACCCTGGAATTGTTATGAACTGATTTTGTTGACAGCCCATGTCAACACCTGGATATAAGCCCACACAGTCACAAGGACTGGGAAAACATTGACACACAGATGCCCAATAATTACAGAATTAAAGGTCCTGAAGAGTCAGTGTCCAGCCCTGGCCAGATCCTAACAGAGACACTGAAGGGAGGGGATGTTTTGTTTCTCCAGGCTGGGCCATGCTCACCTACTGGTGTTGCTACTGGGGCTTGTCTCAATGAACAGGAATTTGTTATGTACATCTGTATGTGTATGTGAGGGTGTGACAGGACATGTGCAAAGCTCTGCTGATACAGAACACCTCCCATGTGCCATGTTTAATGTTCTTTCCCCCACAGTGACAAGCAGTAAGTAAACAAGAGTGTTCCTGACCATATTCCCATGTGATCTTGTACAAAGAGTAACATACAATCTGAAATTTCAACAAAACTAAAATTTCAAAATAAAAAAAAATTATACTTATTTCTTAATTATAGTGATGGTGCTTTTGCTAAGAAAAATAAGCAAAATGAGAGAAAATGGAAAAAAGTTAAGATTTTTGGAGATTTAATCTGAGAAAGTACAGGAAACTTAAAAATATTAGATATCAGATATGCATATACAGAAAAAACAAGCATAGTTTAGCCTCAGGGAAGAAAGGAGAAAACTCATATATGCAAAGATGCTCTTATTTGATTGTCATATAAGAAAGTTACTCTTTCTTATTTGATGGAATTGGTGAAACCTGAAAAATGCTGGTGATAAAACCTGATTTCCTCTGGAACCATAGCCACATACTTCTTATTTCTTTCCTCTGTATTCAGTTTCCCATCCCTTTTGCATGTAATATTTATTTTTTCCACATTTCATAGGTTTCTATGATGGAATAGCAGCACATGCTGTGACTAGCTCATTCTTACAGGAAAAAAAAAGCTTTTTTCAGTAGCTTTCATTTGTAACCATTTTATATTGGCCATTAATGAAATCCCTTGTCTTTAAAAGTTCTACTGCTTTAACTTCTTTAACTACTTCTGAGTTATTAATGATTTGAAGAGTTACTTAAGTGACATAGTAGACAGAGAGATTACATGTCATTTGTAATTAACTCCAGAAATTAAACAATTTATGGAGTAACCCATTTGTTCATCATAAAAAGTTCATCCTATTATTTCTTCCGACTCTTATCCCATATTGTCATTGAGGGCCAGCAAACTTTAAGGTGCGATTTTAATCTGTAGTGTTTCAAAAATGCTATCTCGGTTTTATGATTCATGATTGGCTTGCTTTTCTCTTTCCTTTCGTTTCACATAAGCTCAATAACATATTTTGCAAGCCTACTCATTTCTTCAGATTTCTGGATCCTGGGTCATATATACAAATTAGCAGACCTGCAAAATTAGAAAGTAAAAGTATTAAGAAATTTGCTGTTAACATTCATTGTTAATATAGTTATTGTTATAATAATTAACATTTTTATTGCTTTTACTTTTTAAAGATAGGATAATGCTTTCCAACTCCATTTGCAATCAGTTGCACTGAAGGCTTCTGTATAGGCTGACACAATGGTTTTGAAGCTTATGGAAATTCAAACTGATTGGAATTAACATTGGATGTACCTTAGCCCACCTCACACCTTATTGATTGGTCTACAGCATGAAGCAGCCTGGACTGAAAGCACTCCCAAATAAACTTCAGGGACCATGTGGAACAAAACAGTAAATCCATTCATTGTTTCCCTCGTATTTGGATTTTCAGTTAATGTAATTAGAGATATAACACATGTTCTATTCAAAAATGCTAGTAATAAGCCATTCAGCTAAGTTTTGGTTGCTGGATGTAAGATAAGTTGCACTTGAAATCTTGTAACTCCAGATGTTTATATTACTTACCTTTTCTTTGCCTTTTTTTTTTTGTTTGTTTGTTTTTTGGTGTTTTTTTGTTTGGTTTTTTTTTGGCTCAGTTTTGTTGTTTGCTTGTTTGTTTTCTTTTCCAATATCAAAAATGTATATTAGTTGCCTGAAGCTGATCAATGTCTGCTGTATGCCACCATTTGCAGACCTGTACTTTATGTGCTAAGGTGGTCATTTCACAACTAAAGCAATTTAGATCTAATAAATGAGTAAGGCCAATATATGCCTGTCGTGGTTTATCACTGATTAAGTTAGAGAACAAAATTCCATAGTAGCCTTATTTCTTTGGCTGAATTCCTTGGAGGGAAAAGCCTTTTGACCCTTAATCACATTTTTAATGTCTTGAATTTATAGGAAGTTTCTTCTACATCCAGCTGTGCAGCACATGGAATTGGCTTATTGTAATGGTGAGGTGACATTGAAAAGGGACATCTATCACTGTTTGTTTGGGGTTTTGTTTTTAACAGGACAACTTTTGAGACAATATATTCAATAAGCTAATGGCACCAAAGTACATGTTTCCCACCGACCTTCTTCCCACCTTCTCTTTATATATGGAGCATGCTGTCATATGATATGGGATATCCCATGTGTGTGCTGGGGTCAGATATTCCACCTGTGTCCCTTCCCAACATCTTGTGCACCCCCAGCATCCTCACTGGTGGGAAGGGGTGAGGAGCAGAAACGCCTGGGTGTCTGTAACCAGCTTTCAACAAGAACAAAAACTTTCCTGTGTTAACAACACTGCAAAATTCCAAAATATGTCTCCTTACTAGCTACTAGAAGAAAATAATCTTTACTCCAGCTAAACCCAGCACACTAAATTAAATCACTGCTTATACAGGCAAATCAATCCATTGAACAAAGTGAATTTTTTAAAGACACGCCCACTGTATATAAACTCTCTTAACACACATATTTTAAACATCTTGAAAACCAAATAAAAATATTTTATTAAATTGTTTAGCATGCAATCACAGAGTAAAAATTGATACCACTGAAAAGACATCACATTTTTGTTGAAATCTAAACATCCTCCAAATTCTTTCTGTTTCCTACAAAAAGCAGGTCCTAAAATTTCTGGAGCTTATAGTGCACAGAATTACATAAACACCAACAAAACAAGTCCATTTTAAAATTTTTAAGTCTTAATGGCAACCATGATGGAAACAATGACCTTTCTGGGTTTCAGAAGATCTATGATGACTCAAACTAGTGTGCTTTAGGTGCATTTTAAGTAGACTAAAAAAAAACAAAACTGAAGAAAAAGTTTTTCCTGAATGTCGTTTGCAAAACTAGTCATAAGAAACAATGAAAATCCAAAGTTTACTTAGAAAGCCAAGTGAGTTGTTTTATCTTTGGATACTGAGTTTACCAGATACACAAAGGTACTAGTGTATAAATTTTATCCAAGTATATTTTATAAATGCCAGTAATATTTGCCAAAGTGTCAGGATGCTTCCTTATTTTTTTGCACTGTTTTTCAGGCAAGCCAAAAGCAAAAGCCATGTTGGCATCAAATGGCCAAAACTCCTTTTGTTAATATTATCTTTACGTAGCTCCTCAAAAGTTGAAAAGAGAAAGGAGACTGTTATTAGAAGATGTTTCATGGATGCTTAAAATATGAAACTCATAAAGTGTGGGTATAAGTCCTAGTAGCTCTGGAGCCTCAGGAAAACAGTGAACTGGACACTATACTCACTCAGAGATTTTTGAAGGAATTTAAAGCATCTTTTAAGAATGTTCTAAAGCAAATATTCCCTTGCCAAAATTATTTGCATTGAGGGGAAAAAAAAGTCCTTTTTATATCTTCTCACAATTCCTGTAAACAGGTTTTATCATTGACTATGTATATAGAACAAGCAGAAGTCAGTGAGGAGTTACATTTACTGTATTTTTATTCAAGCATAAACTGTCTAGTGGAAAAGTGTTTTGCTTGACAACTCGAAAAATGTGAATTTTCCCCTGCTTTGACAGTATAATTCTCAGTAATAGTGAAGCTGGAGTAGGTATCTTGGCAACAAAACCAACTCTTTGACAAACTCCATGATGGTTTCCCTGAAGGCTTTGTTCATGTGGCAGAACTTTTCAGTATTTAAAGCATCAGTATGTTGCTCATTGTCTGTCATCTTTGTTTGTATCTGATATCTGGCTTGAATAAGCAGTAAGAAGAGTAAATTCATTTGTTATGAAATTTGTTTGCTCACAGTAAATTAATTTGCTATTAGATTTACAAATAGATATTTGTGTACACAAAAAAAATATTTACTGCTTTAGGGAGAGCTCTTGTTTATTCCCAGAATTTTAACAAGACAAAAATCTGAGCAAAGCTAGGCATTACTAGCTGAAAAAGCAATCTAGAGCATGTAAGTTTTCGACAAGCATCAATGTTCTGTTTGCACTGCATTTTTGCTCATTTGGTTGCTGTTAACAGCTACCAAACTAGAATAACAAAAACTAGAAGCTATTTGAACGCTTTTGCAGATCTGTCTTTTAGCAGTATAGAACATTTCATCAGCAAATAATGTACAAGCAACTGCAGCTACAGAAATTATATAAAGTTACCAGTAGCAAAGATCAAACACTTTGTAGTGACAGAATCAGGATGCAACTAGGCCACTTTTTCAGATACTGGCCTCAAATCATCTCTCAAGATACAAATAGGAAGTGTGTGTTAGGATGTTATGTGTCATTCAGTAAAAGATAGGCAAACTTTGATATTTCATATAAAAAAATACTGTTGACTTCATGGAAATTCTTCCAAGACCTATTATATTTTGTCAAAATATCCTTTATTACTCTTTAAAGCGTGTTCACATCAATTATTATTAATATTCATAACTAAAGCATTTTTCATGCATAGAACCAGCTTTTGAAGGATGTTTGGGAATTTCAACTCAGTAAAGGTTTAGAGCATATAACCCTTCCAAAAATGAAGGTCAAGTAATGCAGATTGAATTCTGTCACAGTTTTTACAAGACTAAATTTTCCTTGAGATATCAAGACTAGATTTTTCCTTCTGTTATACCTGTCTTTTTAGACTGTATATTTCTAAGTGATTCCTTAAATAGCTGCTTATTTCAATAAGGAATGGTTGAATTGGTTCAAGAATTTTGACAGGAGCTGATCCTCCCTTTCACAGACTTTTCCATTTTATATTTAGGGAACTCTTGATCTTATTCTGAATTTTATAACAACAGAAAAACAGAAGTATGTTTCATCAGGTGGTGATTTTACTGGATTTCAGTTAATCATATCTAATTGCATATCTAATATTTAATTGCAAAATAGTTTTGGGGACTATCCATAAATATATTTACTGTTAAGTAAGAAGCCTGGAAATGATGAAATCTGCTATTTTGACACTTTAGCAAGGAGAAAGCAAGTCCATTGATTGTTCACAGGTACACACACTTCCAGAACTCAACAAGAAAACTGCCAGGACGAGGAGGAGTTCTGATGATTTGGTAAAGTGCTAAGATTATCTGCTACATGCAGCTGATGTTGATTCCCAAGAAGCCCTTATTCAACACAGCACTCAGTAGGTTGCAGTGATTTTCTGAAATTGTTCATACCATGAATAATATGGCATAAGTCTAGAGCCCTGAGTCCTTAATGATTCACATAAGGGCTCAAAACAGTAAGTTATGAATATAAATGGGTAATTTCAGTGTGTGAGACAAAGTAGATGTTTCACTGAAACTAAGTCATATCTAAGAATTGTAACTCTGAAGAGGGAAGCCTTTTCAGGTACTGGGGAATGTTCTTAGTTTGCTTACAGTGAGGGAAAGTGAAGTGGGAATGTATATAACTCAAACATCTCTTTTAACCAAGGGATTTCTACTTACTCACTCTTGGGCATTCAAAAGTATATTTACTTTACAGAGGTTTACAGGGGGAATTATGGGTTTTCCCACATTTTTTCCTTAATAACTTAAAGCTTAATAACTCCATGATTCTTATATTTAAAAGTTTTCCTGTATCATTTTTCTTGAAGAATGTATGACATGGGTAAAGGAAGAACTCGAGAAATTTTTTAGTCTTCCTTTGCACTGATGGAGAGAAATTCTTAGGAAGTCTATATGCCTTCCACCCATTCGTGAAATTTGTGTTGCATTAGCATCTAACAGGGTGTTAGTTTTAAATGTCTAAGGGTGTATTTAAGGAATAAATTCTTCACATATGTGCGTGACAACTTTGTCAGTTAGATCTCTGTGAAGACCAATCACTGTTAATTAGCAACTTTTCTGCTATCTGCATACTGCTGTCTACACCTGCTGCCTTTGCTTTTTTGCTTTGCACCTCTATGAAAGTTCTAAGATGAACTTGGAGTTCTACTTATTGTAGAAATACATAAAATATTTTTAATTGAACCTTGGAGTTAAAAATGGTGGCAGGGAAAAGAAATAGAAAAGAGTAACATAATTTATATCATTTAGAGAAGTACAGAGTAGAGGCATGGTAGAGGGGATGGGAATGCATAATCAAAGCATTAGAATGGTGACAAGAGGGGAGAAATATTGGTGACTATGACTTCCTAGCATTGACTGTGAAAGTGGGTCTCAGGGAAAGGGCATCAACAGCTCAGCCGTTCTTAGCTTGACAATCACAGGGATCTCAAGGTGCCTTGGATTCTAAATTGCATTAAGAAATGTCTTTAGTAATCTCATTAAAATCTTTTTGTCAAAAGAAGGTTAAGATATGTAAATAAAACAAGACGAAAACACATCAAAAAGTGAAGTGCACAGGGCTTTGAAGTGTACACCATTGCTTATAAGGAGAAATTAGCCATCTGAAACATCTGTATAATGACCAGACTGTAATCCAAGCACCACATTGGAGAAGTGATCTGATGTCATTTGACCATCTATGATGAATCCTGCATGACAGATTCAGATATGTACCCTCAACATTTGAAGAGAAGTGGGACAATAATCTGGGAAGAAAAATTACTCAATTCATGTAGAATTTAACACACCTATAACAAAGTATCTTGTGGAGAAAGATATGATGAGATACAATCACATCATTCACCTTAGAAGTCTGAAGGAATAGCTCAACCATGGAGCATTACATAAATAAATGCATCCAACTCCTTTCTGTAAACTAAAAGATAGGGCTCAGAAGAGATGATAATGTGTACAGGCATGTGTGGGGTCTCATGCACATCTTGGAACCAGGTTCCTGGGTGTGAAAACACATGACAAGTGGGAAGCTTGATATTGAAAAGATCAAGGTGTCTGCAACATCCACTTTCATGGATCCCTTCAAGAAATGCTAATACATATGATCTTGCCGAATCACAGCAAGTCTTCAAAGACATCTTCTAAAAACTACTTTTGTTTTACTTATTGCTTATTATTGCTTCCTATAACTCTTTGATATAAAAAACTAAAAAAAAAAATGGTTTTCAAACTCTATAAGTGGTGAAAAAGAGGTTAGCTGGCTGAAGAAATGCACACATAATGATGGCAGGAAAATTGTAGTGATCTGAAAACAAGCATGAGGTAGTCTTGAAGAGCTAGAGAAGTTAGCTCAGCTGCAGAACCAGTACAGATATGATTGGTATTTTTCTAAACAGTATTTCTGATTCTTTTTATCCCCAGGATGGTGCTACATCTTGGCAATACTGATTATCGGCTCAGAAACTATTTTCTCTCTTCATCTAGTGTTATACCTCTGAAGCTCTCAGTGTCGGAGAAAAGGGAGAAATATAACTAGGGTTTGAAAACCATGAGCTTAGGGCTTTTCTCATAGGTCTTCCCTTCATCCCTGCTCAACCTACACAGTATAATTTCCTTCCCTTTGTTTCTTCTTCTTCTTTCATACTGTGGGAATCACACACACATGTGTAAAGCACTCTGTAAAAGCTTAGATAAATGTTGTTCATTTGTCAGAAAGCAGCTACTCTAATTTGCAAATATTAACAATTATTTTGAAAAATGTTATTTATTGCTCACATTTCAAGTGATGCTGCTTCTGGAAGAAGACATAAGCTCTAGGAATAAAAATAATAATTCAATGAACAAACATTCCATCCTGCTGTGAAATCTCAGCTGGCAGTTTGATATTTTACTGGAAGAGGCACTACAGAATTGTCCTAGTGACTTTGTACCTAATTACATTTGAATTGGATGTAAAGAAGTTATTGAGACAGATATTGTAACTCATATATTTCCACCTATCAGGAAAACATCCTGTCTAAAACTAATCATATCTCTGGTTTTTAATTTATAATAGAAAAACAACAACAAAAGGAAAGCATTATCCTTCTATTTGACTACAGTACAATTTTCATTCAAGTGTTTTCCTGTTTTTGTGCCTCCACTACAAAATTTCAAGAAAGATTCAGGAGAAAAAGCCACTAAAATAAAAAAGGTAATTGAAAAGGTGAACAGGCAATTAATGTCATATGCAAGAATGTAACTTTTGAAATAAAAGTTCTAACACAATTTGTATTGTATGGGAAGCAGAAAATTGACTATGGTTTGTTTCTGTTAACAGTGAAAGCAAGAAGAGAAATCTAAATAACAAGAAGTTACAAGAAAGGCTGCTTTATTCAGTTATACTTTCCCATAGGTTGTCATAGGCTTGGAATGGTTGAATTAAAGCAACTTTCCTTGCCCTCTCAAACTGTTTTATATAACATCATCACAAAATCATAAAATAATTTAGGTAGATAGAAACATCTGCAGAAACTGTACTTCCTCAACACCTCGACTTTGACAGATAACAGTCCTCCCACCTTGTAGTATGGTCCGCAGGTGTCCTGAGAGTGCATTCCATCCCATTGTCCAGCTCATGAATTAAAGTGTTAAGCATATGAGTCTCTGAGGGTGGTTAATAACTTCTCATCAGTAGGGTTCTATACCACTAATCCAAATGATATGGGCAAAAATATTTAGCCAGTTCTACACTCAAGTTGCTAGTCCATCTGTTCAGGACATCTCTTGTCAGTGTGCTTCTAGGGATGACACAGGGATAGGTGTTCATATTAAAAGACTGGGTAAAGTCAAAGCTGAC
This sequence comes from Oenanthe melanoleuca, assembly GCF_029582105.1. Lineage (NCBI taxonomy): Eukaryota > Metazoa > Chordata > Aves > Passeriformes > Muscicapidae > Oenanthe > Oenanthe melanoleuca. Next base: position 70,546,501 of record NC_079333.1, on the reverse strand, counting down.
AATATCCACTTTTCTTTCCTTCTCCACTAAACCACTTGTTTCACCATTGAAGGAAATCTGCTTGTTCTAGCACATTTTGCCTTTGGTAAATCCATGTTGACTTCTCCAAAAAAACTTTTTGTCCTTGACATTTCTGAATGTATTTTCCAGCATAATTTTTAAATTTAAAATAGACTGATCAACCTGTAGTTTTCAAAATCCTCCTTCTTCTCCTTCTTGAAAATGATAATTGTACCTTCCTTTCTCATTGTCAATATCTTCTTAAATCACCAGTAACTCCAATGATTGACATGAAAATAGTTCATTCACAGTTATGGGGTGTGAAACTGGTATTAATCCAGGGAAATCTCATGGCCTAATTCATACTGTTGATCAGAGTATCCAACTGAAAGTGCCCTGTTGATGCTATCACATGTAAACCTATTTTCATCTTAATCATGAATATTTGAGGACATAATTAAAGTGACCTGAGGATGAACAAGTCCAATACTCTGCTTCGTTTACATTTGCTGTTAAAAATAGAGGTCATCTGTGGGAGATGTCTGTTAATTCCTAATCTTCCCTGACTGATAGAGCAAAACAGTGTTGACACAAAGGGAGGCTGCATTCCTAACTTGGCTGGACTGATATTAAAAAAATGGAAGATACACCATGGTTCAAACTATCCAGAGAAACCCAGGAATTTGTATAACTCATTTATATGGCAGATATAAAAATGTCTCTAAGCCTACATGAAATCGATAATAGGACAACATTTCATTAGGAGTTCTAGTTTCATCTTAAATTAACTGATGTGCTGTCTTATTTATTGCAGAAGTATACAGCAACTCCCAGAAGCTGAAGGCAGGGCAGTAAGAATAGGAGTGATAGTTTAAACTGACATGAGGGAAAAAGGAACACTAAATAATGTGGTACTACTAAACTCAATTTATTAAGTGGACCAAGCAAGAGAGAAGGTGTGGAAGTTTTACAACCACGTACATACACACATAGATATAATTATGTGAGACCTGTCCCATTCACCACACCAGTTAATGAAAACAGCACAATCTCCATGTGGAGGAGGAGACACAGTGCCCCATGTGTCTATGTAGAGGTCTGGGCAGGTATCTCTCACCTCTGGCCTCCCTCACTCACTCTACTTGCTGTGCAGCAGCTTGACAGTGTTGTATGATTGGGTGGGCTTCAAAGCCAGATATCAGCAAAAGCTGCCAACCAAACAGGCTGATAACCTGCTACACCCCTCAAGCATTTGCAGATATTGCTCTTCAATCATCTGTTGATTCATCACCCCCGCCAAGGATCATCGCTCAGATTCTCTCTGCATTGCCATAATTGCCATAGCCCACTGCATGTTTGGGTTGTAGCTGGCTCTGTGGTAGGCCCATACCAAATATTCTGAAAATCTCTCCCTGCTTTCAAGATCTGATATCTGGGATTTTTCTTGAGTAGGCAAATACCTGAGCATTTATTGCTAGTGGAATACTAATTTTATTTATGGGAAATTAATTATTTAACTGAAATATGGAAATTATGAATTTTATCATATCCATCCCTCTGCTATATTCCTTATTTTGGTAGTAAACTATCAAATCAGCTAGGGGCAGAATTTACCTTTAATGCTAAAATTGTTATAGGGAACTTTCATGTGGCTGCTGAGCAAGGATGTACTCAGAGTAGCATCTCACTGGGGGATTTGTCTAGAAAAAAATCATAACTCCCCTCATAAACTTCTATAAGAATATAAAGAATTATTTAGTTATAAAGTTATTTTAAAATAATTATTAAAATTATTATAAAATTATTTTCATTTTATTGCAATAATATGCCAATTTTCTTAGCAAATTTTATTCAGTACAAACTCCGAGCCTAATTTCTTGGAACTGAAGAAGAGCATATAATCACGAAATTTCCTTCCTGAAATAAACTGAGATTTTCAGTGTTCTGAACATGGAAATTTTTAAATTGCAGTTTTTAATACCAAAGCAGACCAGCTTAATATCATATCTGATGAGTTTTAAGTTTATCAAAGTCACTGGTAATAATTTTGAAAATCTGCAAGGAATATATGGAGTATGAAAGTAGTTTGCCATTTCAATGTCTCTTTTATCTCCCCTGTAATTGGAAGGATCCTACATTGGGACCGAAGGAAGAGATTTCCAAAAGATCATAATAATGTCACTAATCAAAACTGAAAAATATGTTTCTGCCAAAACCAGCTTGAAATACTGATTACAGTTTCATGACCTTTCTTACAACTTAAGAGCATACAATTGACTGGTCTGCATCTTCACAACATATTGTGAAGAACAATTAGTAGCACAAATGAAGTGAAGGAAATAAAAAAAGGAGCATAAAATATTCTTCCAAAGTATAACCTCCTAAACCTCCTAAGTACATCCATTTGTCTTCACTGACATTCACATGTGAAAACATATTCTTTCCATAGAATAATGAATAGAAGAGCTGTGTAGAAAGGCAGGCGTTTGTATACAGATGTCCTCTATAAACTAATTGTGCCATCTCTCAACAGATACATTTCTTTGTAATGCACACTATGTCTGCGAGCGTCCAAATGGGAAAGAAAATGTTAAATAATTCTGGGCCATTTTAAATAGTTTTAATTAAAAGTTATAGTTCAGCAAAACTTTTAAAAATGGGGCATGTCTGCTACTGATATAAGAGCTTTATGTATAATTATATTTATTATAGTCATTTACTTATTTGTCCGTCAAAAAGGTTTTCAATATTATCCTAAGGAAAATGAAATGTTTAAAAGAATAAACTCTTTGTAAAAGCATCCATTGAAACTTTCATGTTATATTACATTTGGAAAAAAAATTCATAATGAAGTGAAGTAGGTGAGATTTAAATATCAGAAAAACAGAAATTAATAAAAAACAGCAAAAAAGCCCCAAAACCCAAACAGTTGAGACAAATTAGCTTCTGCAAGAATACTAGCACAAGAATACCAATAACATAAAAATTAACTGAATTAAACATAAACTGAACAGAACACATCTACTAATTTAACTTCAGTCTCTATTTTAATATTTTAATGACTTAACTGTGCTGTATAATAACATAAAAAATAAATAGCCTACATGAGTTTGGCAATCATGATGTCCCCAAGATGTGAAAAAGGGGAAAATCACTTTAACTGGATGTTTCTCTTTTGGGGAAAAAAATCAAGCAAGGATTTACGGATTCTCTCAATAGGTATTCTGCCATTCTTCAAAAAGAAAATTTCAATACATACATGGCAAAATTTTTGCTGTTTTTTTTTTTCTTATATAATGCATAATAGCAAAACAAATTAGAACAGAATAGTTTGAACATATTTGGAAGTTTGCAAAACAGAGGATAAGAGGGATTTTAGGAAGATTTTTCTCTGTTCTTGACACTTTGTTCATTACGGCAGCTGATGAGTTGAGAATAAGTCTTTGATCATTGATGATTTTCTTTTCTTTTCTGTGAAAGCCAAGAATGCTTTATCTACTTATGAGAAGTGTAAATTTAGGATGAGAGAAACTTTTTTTGGTGTTGTTTAAAATTGATCCTATATCTAATAATTAAATGTTGCTTTGTAGAATTTTTTCTGTGGTGTAAGTGCGCACGCCCTCTGTAGTCTTCCAGAACAGGTTACAAAGACAAAACTTTTTGAAGATTATGATAAACAGAATGCTCACAGAGTCTCCTGTTTCTAAATGTTCTGCTGAAATTCTGACTAGAAGTACAGAACTTGAAATTTGATTAAGTCACAACAAACATTTGTCTCAAGAGCTGTAGAATTGATTTCTTAAGTAAAGGTTTTTTCTCTTTATAGAATGAAGTGCATACAATTAAATTGCTTTGTCTTGTAATCAATACGTTTTCCGAATATTTGTTTTCATTTCTTTGCAAGGTGCATCTTATTCTTCTATTTCCAATGCTGTTCTGATTTCCTTGACTTGACAAGACTGAGTGATTTTTTAATTTGTAGATGAACTTATCCCTCTGCTTCATAATTATCATCAGATTTTAATTTTACTTCTCTGAAAGTCATATATGTGAGTTGAATTATATGTGAAGGGAGAGTCGTTAGGCTTTTTTTTTCTCGTTTAAATTAAATTAGAAATAAAATTTTTATTTGTAAGTCATGTTTTGGAGTACAATAATTTTAATAATAGTCACATGAGATAAGTTACTCTCATGTTCAGAGAGATTGTACTTTTCATGGGAACATGAACCAGTTGAAGAATCAAGTATAAAATTCTAATTATTTTTATGTTTTTAAAATTGGATTTATAAGTTACTACTTTTAAGAAATCTATTCTCACTACCTTAATTCTTTCTATGCCTCTCCTAATACATGCATACATGCAAAAAACTGCATAAGCACGTGAAGTTATGACTTTAAAAGAAAATGGTATTTCAAGACAAAGGCAATAATTCTGTCTTATTTATTTATTTCATGGAGTGAAGATTAGCAGTGCTTCTTTCAGTGCATTTGCATTTATTTTTCCCTGTGCTTTTTAAAAGACAATTATGTATTTTTAAAATACAATTAGCACAGGTATTGATACTGATATTGATATTGTCAGGAAATTCAAATGATCTCTATGAAACTCAAATGAACTTGAATGCTTTTTTTTTTATTTATATGTCACTAGCGTTCTAAACAAGGCTGAAATCCTACAGGTTCTAGAAAGAAAGAAATGCCATTTCTGGATGAGAAATATACACGCCACAGTTTTAGAAATTAGCTTCTAGAAGTACATTAATGTGTCCATGAAACTCTTTTAAGAAAGGATCTAGATGATTAATTGGTGTCTATAAAACTGATGTCCTAGCCCTCTTGTCTTTTACCTGCAAAAAAAGATATATTTGGGCAGACATATTTCATACATTTGTGTATATAATTTATCTTCAGTTATTTTGCTTAAGAAAACAGTTATTCAGTTATTTTTAGTTACTCATACGTTTCATAAAGCTTGTTTCAAGAAATACTTAGGATTTTTTAACAACATTCTTGCAATAAATACACATTCTTGAAGCATTTACAGTAAATTTCAGAAATGTTTGTATGGTCATTGACTAGGCATCACGGTGTGACTTGGATTTGCCAATTTTAATACATTTAATTTCTTTTAGAGATCGGATTTAGGATCAAAGGCTGAAAACTTAAAAGGATATAAGAAGAATTTTATTAATAACACAGAAAAAAAAATCAGATTAAGATTCCTAGGTTGTTCATTCCTCCCCCTTCCTTCATCCCACATTCCTTAACAGCAACATACAGAGAATACTTCAGTCAGTTATCTGCTTAAATAATCATTTCAGTTCACTTAAGAGAAAAAAGTTCCTTTTTTTAGTTTAGGCTTAGGGGATGTCTTCACCTTCACAATCTACATCCGCCTGGGAAAATATTGCAGATTATGACTCTCCTCCAATTTTTCACGGTCCTTCCAGAGCTGTGCTATGGGTTATGTTACACACTTGGGATACCACTTTTAAAGGCAGGCTACTGAAAAACAAAATTCTCTTCATCTCCTTCTCTATCAAGTGTCTCTGTTCATATTCCAATCCCAAAACAGAGAGCTCCAATTTCCCCGAGGCAAAAAGTCTTCTTCTCAAGCGCCCATCCTCCCAAAGTATATTTCACAGTTTAAAGGAATTGTCATAAAATCACAATCCCCTTAGAGCCCCACAAAAAAAGTTTTTCAGCTACTTATCAGTTGCATCTTTTAAATCTCTTCCCATCAGGAACTTTATCTTCATTCCGCTGACTTCTGTGGACTCCATGCTTTATTTCTTCTCATTCAAGGGAGCTGAGGAGATCGAGAATCTTATCCAGGCATGAAAAGAATTTAAATTGTATCCAGAAAGTGAAGAAGCCACGTGAACAGCTGGAGGCCTCTTCTGCCACATGGAGAGCCCAGCCTAGCCGAGCCGAGCCGGGGGCCAGCTGGGCCAGGGCCCTGTGGCCGGTGCCGGGGGCCATGCAGAGCTGGGGGCCCCCAGGCCAGGACCGGGCCAGGGGCTCCCCACAAAGCCAGTGCCGGGCCAGGGTGCCGGGCTGGGCCCCCCACCAAGTCCGGAGCCGGATGGGCGGCCAGTGCCCCGGCCAGAGGCCAGCGCTCCACTCCGGGAGCCGGAAGCCGAAAGAGAGTTAGCCAACTCCACCCACTGTGATTAGTGAAAGTGAAATAACTTTTAATTGGTTTCCCAAGCTGTCCACTACTAAATCAGCTCTCTGATTGGTTCCAGCACCTCACAGGGGAAGCCCCCAGAGACGGGACAGCCCCTCCTGTTCCCTGGCCTCGTGTGGCTTCCCTCAGGCAGCTCCACCCCTTAGCACGTGAAACCAACACACTAGCATATTAATAGATTACTAATAACTTAAAAATAAGTTTGATCTGTTCATTATGCTGTTACAGCTTTACATGCCCATGTTAAAAAATAGATTTTCAAAACATTTCAAAACTCTTCCAAAAGTGAGACATCTAAGAATAAGTATATGATTATACTAATCATTTAACAAGCTGTACCGTAGGACTGTAATTTGCTACTCAGAATTTAACGAATTGCCTGCTCAATTCAAACATCTGCTACTGTAAGTGACAGTGATTATCAAACAAGGATATTAGGAATCTCAGCCCATGAAAGCGTCAAAGAAGCTCAATATACTGTGATGAAGAAAACATAAAGTTTTGTAGCATTATTTTTAACACCTGGAAAAATTACGTATGTTTCTGACTCTTAATAATCTTGATCTCAGTTTCTTAGTTTGAGATTTTCTTCTCAACTCTTTAAGTCTAAGTTTGTTAGAATTTAACTATCACTCTACCTGACTGTCACTAAGACATATTTATCTTTGTACCAAACTATTATTTACCTTTTCTGACTAAAAGTAAATGGCATGGGTTTCCTTTTTTTTTTCTTCTTCGTGTTACAATTACTTTAGTCCCCACATGTTGTGAAGAAAAGGATTTGACAATTAAAAGAAGAAGTTTTTGCATTAAAAATAAATATTTTCCTTCTTCTGTAAACATCAGTTTAAATATTTTGAGATTGAAGCTTTTGAAATGCTTTTTGTGCCATAGACAAAATGCATACATTGTTCTTGGAGTCAAGGACAATTTGTCACTACACCAAGCAATTCAGATTGGTTAGCATCCTTTTCAGCACATCAGAGGTTCTGATTCTAGTTGTCCTTTGCTCCAAATCAGGCTTCTTCACCAAGAAAACTGCTATTCTCATTCCAGATTTGAGTCCAAAAGTGAAGAATTATGTAAACTATGGTGCAAGGGCTTATAGCTTGTGAAATATTACTTATTTATTTATGACTTTTTGCAAGAAGATAGCCTTCATATTGATTTTACTATGAAGAGTCTCAGGACTAGTCAAAGCTCACTTTGGACAAGGCGTTTTTACATTGCTGTTATCAACTGTCTACCACTGCAATACCTGTTTCCCATCCTGATTCAGTTCAAGGAATACTACACAGAATAAAGGTCTGGCCAAGCGAAGTGGTCATATTATAGCAACTGATGGCCTCAATGTCTGTTGAGGCTGGGGAATGATTTTGGACTACCTTTGAACTTTGCCTGAATACCAATGACCATCAAGAAGGCTGGAGTGAGAAAACTTGTAAAAATAGTCCCAGTCAGACTATAAAAATGAGGATGAAGTGATCCTCCTCTCCAATGTCAAACTTCTTGTGCATACTTTGGACTCTTCATAACACAGAAATCATCTCCTCTTTGCACAAGGAAGACAATGTCTGTCTCAGAGGACACTGAAAAGATGACAATAGGATTGAAGTAAAGATGAAGATAGTAGTACATTTTCTTGTGTATGAATTTTAATGTGTTATAATGACTTTTCTGTATTAAGTTAGAGCTGTATAGTGTAATTGGAACACTAATAACTTTTAAAAAATTATAGGTTGCTTAAGCTGCTAATATTTTACTTAGGGTAGTAACAAATCCTTTATTTTATTCACAGAATTGGTATTCTCTGCTTTTGCTGTAGCAATATTTTGAATATAAAGAAGGCAATGATCCTGAGATAAGATGTGAGGAAAGACTGTCTATCCTACAGGCAAATTTTCTCTGACATTATTTTTTGTAGCATTTTACAGCTGCCATGAAATATGAAATTGCTTATGACTTCTTTTTATGGGCAACTGATCACATTACTGTCCTGAGTAGTCAGGTGAATTTTTCTTCAATTCTGCTTTCTGGGCTGAGATGAAACTGGGAAAAACAAGTATCAGAAATGGAGACAGCAGGACTATCTGTTTCTGTGGAAATACATTCATCATATTTCATAAACAAGAGTAAACTCCACATCTCGGATACAATACAAGCGAACTCTGAGCAAAAAGCTTACCATATATGTGAAGAGCTGTCTTGGATAAATTACAATTTGAAAGTTCACTTTGCAATATTAACTTTGTGGGGGTTTTGAGAGTTGTTATCAAGATACCCATAATTTATATCTGCTTTATCTACATCTACTAAGATGTAGAACATTTGTATTTGTTGTTAACTAAGAAATTTTATTGCATCAGGATTTTTCCTTTTCCCACTTTGATTAGATGTCTGACTGTCTGACTTTACATGTAGATTTTCTGAATGTGAATATAATGTCTTCCACTAAGTGTGGATGAATATTTGTTTCCTGAACAGTCTAAGAATTGAACAGGAATAAACTGCTCTGGTTATAGTTGTTGTAGTTGTATTTCTTCAAGCAGTTGAAGACATATCTGAATTTAAAACCATTTGGATTCAGCCTTGCTGATAGCATCATGACTAGACTAAAATAAAAATTAAAATGATCACTTACTTAATTTTTTTTAATTGAAAACAAGATGAATATTTTGCAAGAAGAAAAAAAAAAGCAACATGTGAAATAACTGTTCAGTTTCTTGAACAGGAAATTTGTAAATACCCGAGGGAGAAGTATCAACCTGATAATTGCTATGAAGGTGAAGGCAATGGAGAAGCATCACTCTGACATTCACACGAGAATATGGGGAATTATGATAAATATCTTAATTACTTTTTAATCTCACAATATAGAATGATATCTCTTCTAATTTTTTAATCAAATGACCTACACAAGTTATGAATTTCATAAAAGAGATATCTACCTTGGAAACCTTTTTAATAGAAGATTTCTGATCCTGTTTATTTCTTAGCTTGCAATGCAGAATCAATTGTTATTGAGCACCATAATTTTTACTAAAATTTGTTCAGTCTTTGTGTAGGATATTATATAGCAACAGTTCAGCAAACCACAAGGTAAGATGAAGATTGTTTTATTTCAGAACACACACACACACACACATACTTACTGACACCTAGACATGTTGATTCAGGTGGTTTATCCAGCTTGCAGATATTAGGACATTTTATACCCATGCACATTTTTCCAGGAACTTTTTGCATTTGTACAGTATGTGACAGACACTAACATGATGACCATATGTAAATGGTGAATATAGCTTTTTCCAGCTTTCAGGAACTGAGAGTATTTACTCCCTTCACCATGACTCAACTCTGGAAGCCATTAAGAGTTACTTAGTGTCCTTTTTCATTCAGTCTGTCTGTCCTGAGAATAGGAGTGAGCAAAAGTGTGGGAGAGGACGCAGCATGCACAAATGACCCAATCTGACCAAAGGCATATTTCCTACCACACAAGGTAACCCTCATCAACAGAAGTAAAGAAGGAAGAAGCAGGGAAAGGGAGGTGTCTTCCAAGATGGAAATTGTTTAGACAAAGGCTGGGCATTGATCTGTTCATGGGAAGAAAAGAGTGATTTATTTTGCTTTGCTGGTTTGCCTTCCCTCTATTGAACTGTCTTTATCTCAGTCCATGAGTTGTCTTTGTTTACTTTTTTTTCCCCCATAGATCCCATTTTTTCCCCATAGATTCTTGGAGTGTGTCAGGAAGGAAGCAGGAGAGAGAGTGCCTGTGTTGGTGTTTGACTGCTGGCTGGAGTCAACACACCACAAGCAGAAACACTTCAATTCTTTCCCATCAATTTCCTTGCTTTCCAATAAAATCCCAAGAGAATTGGAATCAACATTTGCCATTTCTTAAATTTTATCAGGAAACAATAAGTATCAAAAAGAATATATCTTCTTTTATTTATTAATTTAGCTTTCGTTGGTTTACATTCCTATTAGAAGTTATTTGCCTATTTTTTAAAGCAGCAAGACACTAAAACAGAAGCTAGCTCAGAGTGCAGATTCACAAAGATATTAATGACCTTCGACCCTCAGTATAATGATATCAAGGAGTTTATTTTGAAAGGATAATAATTTATGAAGAAGGATATAAACATCAACATTAAAAAAATATATATATGTGTTTTGTTTTAGCACCTCTTACCAGAAACTGCTAAAAAAGGTAAGTGACATTCAGCAGCATTATGTCATTACAAACATGGGGTATGCAGGAGCACTTTTGTTCACATGCTGTACAACCATTAAGGAGTGTTTTAGAGAAGTACCTGTGGTATTTTTTTGACATGGCAGCTCCTTTGAGTGTAAGTTGTTGTTGCTAAATGATTTTTCTGTGCTTAGACTGAGAAGGTCTCTGAGAAAATTTATAGGTGTTATTCTTGTAGTGGCTAGGTGAAAAATTAGCAGAACTGAAAACTGGAGCTTTCCCTTAAGGAAAATAAATCGAAAATAAATCAGTGTTTTAACAAATTGCAATACCCTCTTGAGAAAATTAGTTACATTATCAAAGAGAAATTACATTGATTTCAGGAAGCTCTGGGGTTCTTTTGCAATTGTCATGTGGTAATATTTTGTTTAGGCACTGTAATTGTACTCACAAAAAAATGTAACAAAGGAAATTAGTAATTTTAGCTATATTAATAGAAAATAATTTAAACATGTACCATAAAATTTAAGTGGGTTTGCTGTTTCTTAATGACTTTAATATGTTTGCTTTCCTTTGGGTGTTTTTTAGTGTGTTTGTTAATTTTTGGGGGGGATTCAGCACCATATCTCATACCTAAATAAAGTTGGAAAAATAGGTACATATGTATGAACTAGGTTTTCAAATTTTCATCAAGATCAGTGGAAATCTTCATGTCATATCATATATAACTACATTAAAATATCTAAGACAGCTTAATACTTAAATTAGTCCTAGAGTCTATAATCTAGAAAATTATACTAAGGAAATTTTAGCAAAAGTATGATTTCACTGCTAAGTACAAAGCTCTTAATAAATCTTAGTCTGTGCAGTAGTTTTGGGTGTATTTGGCAGGTATACTACCAGAATTTCTAAAGACCTGAATTTTCATGGGAAAACCCCAAACAAAAGAAACCAAGCCCAGTCAAGCAAACAACCCTCCTTCCCTAAGGAAAACCCCAACAGATGATACCTATAATCCACAGTATCTAAACTGGCATTAGATACCTACATTTAGCAATAGAATCTCCCCATTAGACTCCATAGACAAATGCGGGTTTTTTTAACTGCATGTATAAAAACTACTGGGCTCGTCTCATTGGACAGGAAGGTCTTGTGGATCCCTTCCAACTCAGGATATTCTATGATTCATCAGATTTGAATACTGAGTATTTGAATACTTGAAACATACTGAAAAAGTAGGCAACTTCTTTAACCTAATAGAGTTGTCAACAGAAATAGGCACTGCAGAGGACAATCGACCTCATGCAACAATAAATGAGACAGGCATGATGGATCGTTCACTGAACTAATTTAGAGCTATTCTGAAAACCTGTAGTAATATAACCTAAAAATAGACTGATCTCTCCTTCTGACTTCTGAAAGTCATTGAGAATGTCCTGTAACTGTCTCTTTTTTTTTCAAAACCGGTGGGAAACTTCAGCATCTACAGAAAAGCACTACATTTGGAAGACTTTATAGCCTCAACTAATTTATACAGTCACAAATTCTTTCTGAGGACTAGTTCTGTATCTAGCAGATTTAGAAAATATTTCTAATATAAATAACTTGTGTTTCCTAGAAAAGAGATAAGTTTTTCAATTACAAAATAAAAAATTACTTTATTTCCCTACACTCTTTTTTCCTGTTCTTTTTCCATGTAAAATAAATTTGTTTCAGGTTACCAGGTCTCAAAATGAAAACATTGACACAGATGTTCTGCTTTTTCTTTCTTTGCTTAGTTACATTCTCCTCCAATTTTTAAGCTAAATCTTCATAGGTACTGGATAGTGTCTATTGTGCCAGTCAGTGTAAATTAAGATTCCAGTAGATTTCTATGTTATCAGAATTTTTTATATATGTAGTATTGTTTATATGTGTAGTTCACCATTCAATAAATTGTGGTAAAGAATTTTTTGTCTACATAAGAATGTCTTCTTAAAAGACATATGTTCCCCAGTTTTACTTCCTGAGAGCACTGGGCATTGATGTGAAGTTAATTATTCCATTTGCTTTACTCCTGAGAAAATCTATAGAGCCTGCTAACAGCACTTACAAAGAAGGGTATCCAGCATGGTTAAGAAAGGCTGCTATTACACTGACAGATTAAATAGCTATGAAAACTACAATAAGATTTAAGATTCTACTGCATGCCTTAAAACCTGAGCTGAATTTTTTAAGTCTCTAAATATTAGATTGTTGTTTAAGCATAGAGTTCTTCTATTTCATATCATGTGTATCTCTGAGAAAGGCTCCTGAAAGTCCTGAGAAGGCACATCACTTGTTCAGTCTGGTTCATGCTCTTAATCATACAGTGCTCATGGGGGAGTCCATCCTTGGAGCCTCCCTTACATACATAAATGAAGTTACCAAGCTCTCTATTAACTCTTTGCAGTAATTCTTACTTCAAATACTACATCCTTACAGAGTTCTGTTGGTATTTTATATGCTAGTCTCTGGAGTTTTCTTTGTCTTTAAAACTTGGAGGTTTTTTCCTTAGTATCTTATCTTAATATCAAAATGTAAAAGTTGTTTGATCACAAAGTAATATGGACAGAAATAACAGAAATACCTGAGTAGATTTACATTGTATATAAAACTTCAGTGATTTTGAGTATAGGATCCTAGATCATCCCTTATCCTTAACTGTTAGATCTCTCCCTTAACTCTATTTTCAGCCATTTCTGCACAGCTCCCTTCAAGAGAATCTAGTTGCCAAAACCTCAAACACAGCCAGAACAGTTTTGTCTCTTTTCATTCTATATAATCCCTCATTTCTGTCTTAGTAGCCCTTGCAGTCTCAAAAACTGTAACAAACCCTCAGGAAATGCGTTGGAAAATAAAGCACATAACAATGTTTTCACACTTGAAAAAAAAACCGAAAACACTACAGTACACCACTCATAATATTGCTGAACTTTAGGTTTTGAATAAAACAATGTACTTATTTTAGGCACCTCACATGGAGTCCTGAGAAAAATGAGGGTCAATATTATCCCTTTTATACGTATACCTGTCTGGTGTGGGGATGTAAGTCATTCTGTGCCATTTGGGCAGGAGCAGCAGGGAGACCTTTGACAAAAAGCAGTATCTCTTACTACTTCTTTTTACACTGGTATATAAAACATCTGATAATGACCTCAGGAAACTTCCCTGGAAGCCTTCCCAACTCAAAATGGGCTTATGATAGTGCGACATGCATCACTAGTGGCCTTTAAGTCTTGCAGTTTTAATCTAAGAGATGCAAATAGAAGTAAGAAGAAAGGATGACTTTTATGCAAAATTTAATGAATGTTCCCTCAATGTTATGTCCTTGAAGTATTATAGAGTCATTACAAAGCACTGGCCTCACATTTCTTACTACTTCACATTGGATGTGGTGTTGATTATTAGGGTAACACTACACAATTACTCGATTCAACATTGTAGGCACAAAAAAACCCCCCTTACTACACAGTCTGGTCCACTATACATATGGGATACTTGAATTTTCATACACATGAAAATGGAGGAAGGTCTGAATATTTATACCCTATCCTCTGTCAAACAAATCAGAAAATATTTTTAATTCACATTTGTATTTAAATTTGTATTTACACTGAAGGGATTTGGCAGTGGAGGGCAACTTCTGTGAGGAGTGACTGGAACTTCCCAGCGCTGTGCACAGCCACCTCAATTTGGCTCCAACAGAACCAGCTCAGGGCATGGCTGAGCCTCACAGCCAAGGTGATGGTGCTGTAAAAGCTCTAATGACATCTTTCATATAACCCATGTTTTAATAAAAAGAGAAATACAGAAGCAATCAGACAAAAATGAACAAACACGAAACAAATATCACAGGATCACACAGAATCACAAATAGACCAATAGATCAATATCATCAACCCAGCAAAACCATAATCCTCTCTAAACCATGAGCCTCCTCATGTCCAGACTAAACAATGCAATTTTCCACAGCTGCTCCTCAAAGGACAAGTTTTTAAAACCCTTCACCAGTGTTGTTGCCTTTTTTGGACACACTCCAGCACACCAATGTCCTTTTTTAAGTGAGTCACCGAAAACTGGGCACAGTACTTGAAATGCAGCCTCACCAGTGCCAGGTGCAGGGGAGCAGTCACTGCCCTGGTGCTGCTGGCCACACTGACCTTGGTACAGCACAGGATGCCATTGGACTTTATCACCTGGCTCATTTTCATCTGTGCATCCAGCAGCATCCCCAAGTCACCTTCTGCTGAGCAGCTCTCAAGCCACTTTGTCCAAACCTGTAGTGTTGAAAGGTGGTGCTGTGACCCAAGTGCAGGACCCAGAATTTTACCTCACTGTACCTTGTGCAGTCAGCCTCAGCCCATGAATCCAGCATGTTCAGATCCTTATACAGAGCCCTCCTACTCTCCAGCAGACCAACACACTCAGCTAACTTGGTGTCATCTGTGAACTGACAGAGGCTGGACTCAATTCCCTCACTCAAGTCATCGATAAGGAACTTAAGACTGGGCCAAATATTGAGCCCTGGGGACACTGCTGGTGACAAGACATCTGTTGGATTCCATTCCATTCACCACCAGTCTCACCCAGTTTTTTACCCAGTGAACAGTACACACACTGAAGCCATGAGCAGCCAGTTTCTCCAGGATCATGCTGCAAGAGACAATGTCAGATGCTCCACCAAAGTCTAGATAGACAGCTATAAGTGTTAGACAGGGATCTAGATTCACAGCTTTTCTTATCCACTAGGAAGGTCACCTTGAGAGAAGGAGATCAGGCAACCTATTACCAAGTATAAAATTATCAAAACCTATTATCAAAATATTTGTTCTGCACCATGGTATTATTTGAATTCATCCACTCTGCAAAAGAAAGCACAAAAAAAGACAAACAACAACTCCCCTCTCCCCAATCCAAATCTGTTTTGATTTCTTTTTATGTCCCGCAACAGTAGGTTTAACTAAATTCCCAGCAATAAGAATCTTTACTTGACTCCTTCTGTCCTTCAAAGAAGTTGTAAAACTTCTTTACCAAAGGATTTTTTATATTGAAAATTTACCTTAAATGCCTATAACTCATTCATTTTGTTTTCTACAAAAAAAAAAAACAAACCCACCCTATTATTACGTCTTAGTCTAAATCTAAACTATAGATCTCAAAAAAATAATATCTTCTGAAATAATAGCTATATTTCATTTTCAATGCCTGAATTTTTGTTCTGCAGTTAAATCGCATATAATTGTGCACTTATATTTGGAGGTGATTGGGGACATTTTATAGACAGTAATTTTTACTCTGAAATTTTATGTCAAATGCAAATGTATAATGGCTTAGGAAGTTGATTTTGAATTTATTCTGTACTTATACTGAGACATATATCTAGGTCTCCTCAAAGAAAAATCACAATGCATATGCAGAAATATATTTACAGGAATGTTATTATCAAAGGAGGTAAAGGCATGTAAGTCTGCTTTGAAACATAGTGAGAAAAACAATAATTTTCCACATTTTGAAGTAAATTTGATTTCAATAATAACACCAGGAAAAGAACAAGGTTTAAAAGATGGAAAAACAATAAGGTCTTGAGTGTTAGCCACAACATTTTCCTTTTAAGCCTAGATAATGTATTTAATTACAGATATTCTTTGCCATTCTCTGTCACACACATGTATCCAGAACAAGCAGTAGTGGTCTAGAGCTCAATTTATTCACTCTCTCACAAACATTTATTATTACTAGGAAACTTGTCTCACATTCCAACTGCCTTCACTGGCACTTGGTCACCTAAAATGGAAATAGACTCTCTGCAGGCAAGCTGACTGCAGCCTTTTAGTCAACACAGACAACTATTCATTTTTCCAAAACAGACATATTTTTGGACAGGAGGATAGTGGTCAGTAGTGTAGTGCCCTAGACTTACCTGATGTCCTTCAATTCAAACAGGCTCAAAAATTAGGATGTAAACTGCAGAAGAGGTAAGATACCTCTATCATTGATACCTAAGTTTAGATGTTAGAATATAAACATTAATCCTAACAGGTTTATTGCTGAGAAAAATACTTATGAAGTTTTTCAAAATTAATAATATAAACACACTCTATTGCATGGAACACACATTCTAAACAACTTTAAATATGCTAAAATTAATGAATGGATAGTTATTGGGAAACGGAATGGACTGTAAAAGAGTCGCAGAGTTATCTAAATAAAATGTTGTTCAGGCTTTACATTTCTTAAAATATATTTAGTAAGTACAAGGAGATGACATATCAGCTAACGAAGCTCTGTTTCATCTGTTTTAGCAACAAATAGGTAATTGTGTGCAAAGGTGTTAACACAAACCAAAAGCCAGAGAAACCTGTGATATGCCATTTGAAGGAGGATGACATCCATGTATGTGATGATCAATGCACAAATTTTCAGAAAAAAATCTTAGAGGAAGAAAGATAAGGGCAAGAGATGGACAAGAACAAATGCAAACATGAAGATTAAAAAACAAAAAAGGATCGTTGGAAGAAATGCAATATATATTTACACATAAACAATGCCAGATAATGCTGTCATTTAAAGATTTTAGCAACCTTAATGCTGTGCATGTACTTGTTGTAAAAATAACTCCATATCATCCTAATGAACTCCGAGAATATTTTTTCATCTAAAATATCTGTGTTATATCACAGTCATGTTTACGAAATTCAGACAAACCAAGAATTTTCACTTAGATGCATTGCTATCTGGAATAAATAGAAATCTGTATTTACAACATCCCCAACTCTTGATACAGTTCATTCATTTCTGAAATGGAAAATTTTTGTGCAGCTGAATGTATCTGAAGCAAAAAAAATCCTTATGACATCATAATTATTTTTGCCAGAAATAACACATTTCTGGCTGCAAAAGCCAGGGAGTTTGTGATCTTTTTTATTCCTGAAAGGAGTAAAATATCAATGTCAAATATATTTTATCTCCAAGGTATTTTTTATTTGAAGTAGCAAAGTACAAAAGATTAGAACTTTTAGCAATTATATCATGATTCATTATATTAATAGTTCCACCTCTTCTAAGCACCTATTTTAAATGTTTTCCTTTCTCATATGATCATGAAGCTGCTGTATTTTCTCCAGACACTCATACTGCATGCTATATTAATGCTGACATTACTGAGGCAGTCAGGTAATAAATGCTACCTTGTGATTTCCATTTTTCTGAAGTCATAGATCTTTAATGGCATTCTTTATTCCAGAAAAAGAGATTCTTTTAACAGTATCTTTAAAAAGTTAAAAGTGACTAAATGTGGTAAAAACTACTTAAGGCAGAAACCTAGGGACTAGTGAAAATTGGTACTTAAAGACAAGAGAACTTAAGAAGCTGAAAAAATTATAATGGAAATTTCAGAAGTGATTATTTTATAAACATGATTCTAAGAGCCAATTGTAAAGCCTGAAAGCAAACAGAAACAAGGAATTCCACTAAATACTCTGTAGCCAAAAAATTTTAAAAGCCCCAGCAATAAAGGAAACATTACTTTTAAAATGACTAAAACACTGTTCGAATACTTTATTTCATAGAAGAAATGCAAGTGGCACATGCAGCAACACCATAATAAACTCACTAAACAAAAGAGAAGTGAATGCAACATATCAAGTGTTGTCATGTACCAAAATAAATTGGTTGTGAAATCTGTGAAAAGACCCTAAGGCATCCGTCCCTGTGAGAATCTCAGCCAAAAGGTTTGATGAACACTCAATTCAGTTCCTCTTTATACATCAAACACAAATTGCTTGTCATCATCACCTTTCACAGATGATTACCATCCATCACTTCTTATTTGTCATTTACAACTCCCCATTTCCTATGATGCTGTATATCTGGTGCCTAAATTTTCAGTCATGATACCCCTATGTTCACCCCTACGTCATCTGCTAGACTTTGGTGTGTTCCTTCATTCTGATCTAAAACCTCATTAATTATTTGACTTTTTTCATACCAAGTTTTTAAAATAACTGGACTTCTCCACTCTCATTAAATAAAATGTCAAGTAGTCTTTTCTAGGGCTGAAAACCATGATGTGAAAAAACTTTCTTTGAACAAGCACCATGTATTACTCTTTTCTGAATCACTCTTTTGAAAGATAATATTCTTCCTACAGATTTTTGGGAATTTTCTTCCAATTCAAGACTACCTACTTGAGATGTAATACTTAAGGTATTTTAACTTGAAATATTAGTGCTATTTTGTACACTTTTTGTAAGTATTGGAATGTATCTTATTACTCTGTCAATTACAATATTGCAATTTGGGGCAGAGTTTTATTCTTCTAGAAAGAATTGAATTTACAGAAAACATGCTAATATAGAAGTCTTCCTTCAGAAGGCTTCAAACAGAGAATGTGTACAAAGCTACAGTTTAAATAATGTTTGATCATCTGCCTACTAAAATAATTTGAGACACACTTCTTTGAAAGACTGCAATCTTGATGAATAATACATAAACAACTGAAGGTTTTAAAAACAATAATTTCGAATTATTGTGAAACTGAACACAAACTGACAAAGAAAAACAACGTCAAAAAACCCCACTCAAACCAACAAACTCCCACAAATTCAAAACAAAGTATGATTGAGAAGGAAAAACCAAAAAAATTCTATCCATAGACTAGTAATACAGGGTGAATTTTTAATGAGACTATATATACAAAATTATCATTAAACATTAAGATGACAAAGCAACATGAAGGAAAATTTAGTAGAACACCTGCCTAATAGAGGCAAGGAGACATCAAGGAGATATTAAAGCTACTTTATAATAAAGTTGTTTACCATTCTGCACATAAAAGTCCAAAGAGGGTCTATTCAAAAAAAGGAAAGAACAGAGGAAGAATCCTTGGACAATTAGGAGTCTGAAGAGACTTCATCTTATGTAGAATGAAAGAGCTTGGATGGTTTCTCCTGCCAAAATTAATGTTGAGAAGAAAGATGGCCTCTAAAACATACCATGGAAAATGGCACAGAAAGATGACAATAGATAATAAAGACAATTTGGGCTCAAAACCTAATGCATAAAGAATAGAATTAAGTATATTAAGGCTATAATTAGCAGTAGATTTTAACCATCTGGGCAGGGAGGTACAGAAGCAGACTTGCAATAAGACTAGCAGAGGAAAGTCACTGAACATTTCAAAAACATTTGAAAAGCCACAACTCTTACCACCCTGCAAAAAAACTTAATCCTGTTATTAAAAAAAAAAAAAAAAAAAAAAAAAAAAAAAAAAAAAATCTGTCTTCTTGCAACCTTTTCTAACCCTATATTCCCTTTAATAAACTAGGGTATATGGTGATACATCAGGCACTGATATGGATTTTAATGGCCCCTAAACATTCATGGTGGAAAAAAATTACAACCTGTTCATAACCTCTCATGTATCAAACACTTAATTGGGTCCAGTGTTATGTATTTTCCACAATATACAGAATAACTAAAGATAACTGTTTCTTCTAAATCTATGTAATGATCCTGTCAGGAAACAACTAAATCTTTTAGAAATGTTTACATTTTTTTTCCATTTAGATAGGATGTCATGTTTTCACTTGTATAATGCACATCAAACACTGACAACCAAATTTATTAGCTGAAAAGGGTATGCCAGGTAAGTCTTCTAAATTTAGCCATAAGTACTTTTGATGTAAAGAAAGAATATATTTTATTCCTGGTGCATTTTTGAATTTAGATTATGTACACAATTGATGCCATACGATTACAAATCTCTGGAAAGAATTTCATTCATTTTTAAAACTATTGCAAATCTGAGCCAGAGAAACATTTCCATAGATGCTGAACACATATGAAAATAACACAGAGATGATGAAATTTTACCACGAGATGAGTCACAATCAACATTGCAGAACCCTAAGGACTGCAGGGTTAATTTTTTTTTTTCCATCATGCTTTGATGGATTTTTTCGTTGTTTTGTTTGTGGGGTCTGAGGTTCTTTTCTGCTTGTTTTTTTAATTTCCAGTTTCAAGACCAAACTTCCAGCTAGATAGTAGGAGAAAAAATATCATAATGAAAGTAGTCAAGCGCTGAAATAAGTTTCCTGGACTGTGGAAATACTGCAATCCTCATTGCGTGTGATTAATTATTCTAATGATCTTAGAAGATGTATCTGACTGATATTGTGCCTATGTTGAGCTGATAATTGGACTAGGGGACCTAGAATGGTCCTCTCTGATGACGGCAGAGGTACAACTAACACTGAAGAAGGTTCCAAGCATCAACCACATATTACCTTATCAACTCTAATATCTTTTATCTGTATCCTTTCCACAGGCAGATCCACTCAACACTAACTCTCTCTTTTTTTCTTTTTTCTCCTGTCCATCCGTCCGTCCTTCCAGACCACCCAACCCTTCCTCCTCACTGCACAACCAGCAGCCCTTAACTAACTGTCAGCCAGCTAACCCACTCTTTTATAACACCTGTCCTCATTGGATATAGCTATGACATATTAAGGGCAAGGATGTTCCCAGCCTTTGGTAATTAGTACAGCTGCAATTTATCAGGAGTGAGATTGCCTTCAGCGCTATTTCTCTTCTCTTACAATCTGTCCTCACACACTGTAACATATTTTTCTTTTCATTGTTTATTTGTGTGTAGGTGTCACTTCCAGCCTTAATTGTCCTTTGATACTATGAGTTATATTTGTGGGTCAGTTTC
Source organism: Oenanthe melanoleuca (assembly GCF_029582105.1). NCBI lineage: Eukaryota > Metazoa > Chordata > Aves > Passeriformes > Muscicapidae > Oenanthe > Oenanthe melanoleuca. Next base: position 70,525,383 of record NC_079333.1, on the reverse strand, counting down.
CTGGTTTAATTATTCATAGTTTTAGGACTGATGAATTAACAAGGAAAACTTACACCTTGCCAATAATAATAGGAGTCTTGATGCTCTACATCAAAATAAATTTTTTTGCCCCGGCCAGCTGGGCAATCTATGTATGAATTGTTCAGATAATTGTAATTACCTACATCAGGTATGAAATTCACGTCAACTATTCCAAATTTCAGATTCTCTCAGCTGTAGCCTTTAATGTGAATCAAGGATTGACCAAAGATTCTGGATAGTTTGAAAAGAGATCTTCTATATCTATTGAGTATCTCAACTATAAGGAGAAGTTAAGGGAACCAGAGTCTATCACTTGGTGTATGAGGGAAAAGAAAACTATTTTATTCAAATATACTATAAATAAAGGTAGCTTTCCTTGGTATTTCTGGTAATTTCATTGTTTGATTTATATCATGCCACAGTTTTCATATTCTATTGTCTGAATTGGAATGAAAGAATATTGTATAGTTCACTACTGTGTGATGTTTTTCAGTGGAATGGCGGTTTTTCTGAAAAACTCATCAACCAAAACAAACAAAAGAGAAACCGATCCCAAATCCAACTAAACAAAACCAAAATGTAAACTATTATAACAAAATTAGATATACTATTAAGTTTTAGTTTATCCTGAACTTTAGAAGGATACAGCACATAGCAGATGTATGATCCTATCTTCAGAATTGTAATTTTTTTACTATGTAGCACATGTAGCCCTTTAGAACATTTTAAATTCAAACAAATTGTTCTTTGTTAAAAGCTATAGTAAATGTGATATAGAATAAAGCCTAAAATAAGCTATATTAGACTGGAGATATATTTTTGGAAGCATTGCTCATTTCTTTGTTCACATCTCATTTCTGAATCTTCCTTGAGTGTTGATGCAAAATTCATTGACATGAATTTTTACATGGTCTTCCTCATCACAAGAATTCTAATGAAAATGGCATTAGAATTGGACAAGAATTCTTATTTTACTAAGAATTGCTTCTTTTTAAGGATATAAAATCAATTTTAAAATTTGACATGACAAATGTTATTACTGAATACAGATCTATTTGTTAAAGGAAGGTGACAGTTTCTTTCTGTAATTGTGACAGACATCTCACTCTTACCAGTACAACAGAAATAAGATCTCATTTTAAAACTGAATCTCAAATCTCTTTAGAATTTTTTCTATACATTGTAACCTTACTGTGAATGATTTTAAAGAGTACTTGCTGTTGGGAATGAGGAACAACTTGCCACTTATTTCTTTCAAACAAAGACACATTTGATCTCCCTTAAGAGTTACAACTTTCTCAGTTTTCTTCTTGATCATTATTTTTTCCGAGGTTCAGTGCAATTTCTTATTTTCCTCCCTTGCCTTCTCTTGCAGATCAATCTACTTCTGATCTATCTAGTCTGACTTCAAAGACTGCATTTTCTGTGACATCTCTTTCTTGATCTGAGCAATTTGAGGGATAAAAGGTAGATTTTTCTGAAGAAAATGAAAGGAATTTGTTATGCATATATTGTGAAACTCTTTTAAGGGTATGTTTAAAATAGAATCCCGTAGTTTATTTACATGATAGCTTGAAAGAGGATAAAACTAAACTGAAGTAATAAACAATAACTTAGAATTGAAACAAACCCTACCTAGATAGCCTATAGAAGCAATAACACTAAGTATGTTTTGTGCTCATTAAATGCCACTGATTTGGCTTACTCATGAGCTGGTTATGGTGCACTAGACAGCTGAGGAGCCAAATGACTATTTCCAAGGCCCAGAAATTTCTGCAAATCTGCCTTCAAATGTTTTCTCTGAGTTCATCTACCTGTTAAAGCTGGCAAAGACCAGGCTAGTCATATTTAATACTTGAGCTTTGATTAAAATGACATATGACTAATCATGGAGGAATGTTAATCTATAACAGCAGTAGTATTAATTTTTACAGCCATGGTACATTATTCTGCTCACTTCCTGCTTTTCTCCCAGAAACAGAGGTTTTTCAAAGAATACACCAATTAATAATTTGCTAAAGACTGTTGCTCCCAAAAACAGTATTTCTGTTTTGATTTTTGTCAGTAATATAATATTTAGATTAAAAAAGAGTGTTTATGCAGCTCCAAACCTAATTTAGTATCTGAATCTGGGCATTCTATAAGCTGTCTTTGAGAGTAACAGACTTTCTAAAATAAACAATATCTAGACTTCAGCTGATTTGCTCTCCCACTGGTTTGCTCTTTGGGGCCACTAGAAACTCTTATACTTAATGGATGACTGCAAACAGTTACATTCATTGTGGCTTACAGTTATTTTAATAGTCTGTACATAAATATATCATAAAATATAAGTAGTGAGATACATGCAATGAGTACTGAACTGGTAACTATATGCTCAGAATTTCTCCTTCAAAAGGAACCATGAAATAAAAGTGGAAACAATAATGTGTTAAAATACATCAAAGTCTTGCTAGTGAAACAACATAAATTACAAATAAAAAATGGGCTAAATCTGTATGTTGTATGTATGCATGTAAGATGTGAACTTATGGTATTGAAGGAAGTACTGCATTTTCTTTGGCAAAAACAAATAGGTGAAAAACTCCAAAGTAGAATTAAATTAACTGACTGGTAAATACAAATGTCTCCAAAGAGTTATTGGGGTATTCTATTCTATTCTGTTCTACTCTATTCTACTCTGTTTTTCCATTCCATTCCATTCCATTCCATTCCATTCCATTCCATTCCATTCCATTCCATTCCATTCCATTCCATTCCACTCCACTGTATTCTCACAGAAGAGCTTTGTAAAATAGTCTCTTTGTTGTGAAGAGAACATGTCATCTAAATAAAATAAATTAAAAGCAGGCAAATGTACAAAGACATATGTAACACTTCAAATTATCACTGACCTCATTCAAAGAGCATTTCTCAGATGAAATGCTAAGCAGTGAAGAAGAACCTTTAAGAAACTTTTCTATAGGACTGGTAACAGTAAAAATTGCACTTGTTCTAAACCTAGGAAAGAATTAACAAGTCCAGGACTTTAAGAGGATGGAGAAATGAAAAACTGGAATAAGTGCATATTTAAAAGGTTTATGACACGGATATTTTACTATATTTTTTCTTCTTTTGCAAATGTTAAGTTCTGTAATTCAGCATATTCCTCTTCACAAACAGAAAATGGAAATTCTGTTTTAAAGTCTGATTACAAATAACTATGACAAATCATAAGAGACGATAGAGGATTTTAATATTCAACAAAGAAAACATCAGTGTCTGTGAAGATTTTGTCAATGAAGTTCACCGAGGCTTCTTCAATTAAGCGAAAACTGATTTAGCGTGCCTAAGACTTTATCCTTTTTGATCTGTATTGATCCCAGAAAACAAGATCTTATGTGCCTAAATGTTTGAAAAAATATGTTTAAAATTTATGGTGAATGCATAAAGAGAAGGGACAGTGTTTCAAGATTCTCAAGTGTTCATGCAGTGTTATTTATGCATTGATATGGGCTATAGACATTGGAATTAACTAATCATATTTAAATGTACTATCAGATAAAGCACTTGTCATCATTTTCATTATTTGATCATTTGACCTAAATAATCTATCAAATATTTATTCGATGACTCATCAAAGGCAGCCTAATGGAGAATAACAAAAACTGCATTTTCTATTTCTTTACTATTTGTAGAGTGCTTACAAATTCAGTCATACAGCATGATGCTCTTTTTTTGTTGATTTTTTCCTTCTCTGGCAGTATGCTGCACAGATCTTGTCAGATGAGAAAGGGCAATTCTGTGTTAGATCTTGGAATGACAGGAAAATGACAGCAGCTTAACTGTGAAGTAGGCTCCAGTACTGTCAAAACTTGGATGCCTATGGCCATCTCTTAAAGAACACATTAAAATACCCAGCAGAAGTTTGTCTGATCTAACTTTAAGTATCAACTATTTTAATATTTATGTTGGAACTATTCATGCTCATCCCTTATAAAGTTAATTTAAAACATACAAATTAAAGTTCAGGGAAAATATTCCTTCTTAATTGGTTTGTAGTCATATTCCAGATTCCACTGTGTTATTTTACTTGATAACTTTAGGATAAGATATTTAAATTCTAGAAGTACTTGTTCTTTCCATCATTTATAAAGAGGTTTAAAACCATGGACTCAGCCATTAGGCAAGAATGAAATTGGTAAGCTGAGTGAACTGGTGCTATGATACACCTCAGAAGGCAAGAGTAACCCAGATTCTTGCTCATAGGTCCCTTGGAGTGGATTAGAGTGAATTATCAGTATTTGCAAACATATATATGTAGGGTTTCTTTCAAAACAATTCAGTTGCAATGGAAAGCAGATACGCAATTTGGTTGCAATGGAAAGACAGAGGGCTTATTATTATCTATACCAATATAGCAATGTGAAACCATTAAAATAACACTTAAGAAAACACATAAGGAAAATAAAGAAACAAAGGTTAAGAGTAGAAAGATTCATAATCATCACCCACAGAGATCAGACTTGATTGCTGAGGCTTAGATGCTCCTTGGTCAAAGCCATGGTGCATTGAAGGTAGGAGAAGCAGCCCACAAAACACAAAGTTCGATGAATTAAAATATATTGAGACTAGACAGGAATGCTCAGGTACCCCCCATGGATAGGGTGAAGCTTTCAGCCATCTAGTGGAAAGCCTTAGGAAAGTCTGGGGGCACTTTGGGAGACTTTGGGGGTTTATTACAAAAAGACATGACAGCTGTGCCTTCTTGTCACTGCAGTTGAATCAGGAATGCCTCATCACACCTTCACCAGAGAAGGGGGGTTCTTAAAAATGAGCAGTTGTGTAAAGGAGGGCAATTAGCAGGACAAAAAGCACCATCTGGTCTTGTAGCCTCCAAGCAGTGACAGCTCACACCTTTGTCTTATGTAAACTAGTCATTACACACCCCAAAACTCACCTCCTCCCTCTGTGTGTGTGTATGTGTGTGTGTGTGTAAACTTTGCACCCGAGGAATGGGCAAATAGTTTGTGTCATTAATCATGAGCAGCTTGTCTCTCACAACTCGGAATAAAATCCTTTGATAAGAAATGTAGATAATTGGGGTTCTTTGCTTGGGCAACAACTGAACAAGGACTTTAGAAATTAAGAGCATAAAGAGGTGGACATATGAATTCGAGTAGTAAAGTCCTTTCTGGATTAATTTTACTGTCTTTTGAAGGTCAATGCTCCTTTGAATATCCTCTTAGGTAGATTATTTGATTTAAATAGGTTTTTCCCAGCACAACCTGCAGACACCACTCTCTACTTCTCCTTCATATAGCTTATTTTTTTTTTCTTTTTGAACAGTATTTTCTTGAAATTTAAAGATGGTTCTGAGATAAAATGCATTTAAAAAAAAACCTACACAATGGACACAATAAATAAAAATTAGAATTAGAATAAGAATTAAATAAATACGAATTAATTAATTAATTAATTAGATTTATGCTTCATACAGTTTATACTCTGAATTTTAGTTATATTTGCCTGTTTTTAAATACAAAGAAATTAGTAATTGTAAAAATAACAAAAAGACCTATAAGCAAAGATTCATTTCTTCTTAATGCATGGGTCTAAAACTGGTTGGCTGAATCACACCTTAAAATGTCTATGCTTCTTTATTTAGCATCAGGATAGCTGGAAAGAAAACTCTATAGTTGATGACAAGCACAGTGAGCAATAAGCAAAACACAAGAAAGAGAATATGTCAAAGAAAATCTTAAACTTTAACCTTTTATTTTTGATCTATATTAATCTCAAAATAGCTTCAGGAGTATTATTAAGACATACATGCCAAATTGCATGCTGATAAAGCAGAAAGACATTCAAAGTGAATTAAGACTTAACAGAGCTGAATTAAATAGGCATATTTTTTGAAAGGTTAAAATAAATCTTCATAAATGAGTAAGGTTTCTATTCAGTATTTTCATTATGAGTTTTTTCATTCAGCTACAGTTTGTCTTATTGCCCTTATCTAAAGAATGCATTATTGGGCCTTGGTTCATTATCTACATACTAATTAATTCCTTTTTTGCTTCATTTACTTTTTTTTCCTCTTGACTTCTGCCTCAGTAAATTATCTCTTCCATGGAGAACAGGTGAACAGAAAGTGAAAAAGAACTGGGTAGAGTAACTAATGAAATTAGTTCCCTGAATTTCTATAAAGCACTGCAGACATCTTCCTGTTTAAAGTAAAACTTACTATTTTGCCTGCATTGCCAGCTTCCCAGGATAAATGCTAAAGGTCATTAGATTTTTGCTGTTAAGTCTCAAATGGACAGGAAAATGTGCTACACCATTGGCATTCAATCATATTTAAATGAAACAGTTTCCATCCTGATTTTGATTAGTTCATGTATGATGACTTGTTGCAATTATTCATTACTGAAGCACATGATATGCCAATATGTTATGTAATAGCCAGGTATGTAATTACCCAAGTGTTTAATATTTTCTTTTTTTTTTCTTTTAGCGAATGTATCAGCACAATTCATACGATTACATATATTTGGGACTGAATATTTAAGTGCTTTTTATAGTTTCACAGAAGCCATCTAAATAAAGTGCTTTTAGTAAAAATTTTAAATCCTGAGAAATTTAACCATTTGTTATTTTTACATCACAATTTAATGATCATATAAAAATAGCAAAATCCCTTTTTGTCTCTAGGACTTTTTAAAAGCATCTGAAAAAAAAATATCTTGTTTTTTCACATACTAATTCTAGCATTATTTCTTAGCACTTCATCAAGATTTAATTCATCTGCTTTTCTTAAATATTTCTTGCAGGATTCTTTCATGATTTTTAATAAAAAACAGTTAAGTGTACCTTAAGATGCTTGTGAAAGCAATGGCTGGCTGTGGATTGCACAGTTCTCTCAGTTTACTTTTGATAGACCTTTGGCACTTACTTAGTTAGCTGAAAATAATTTGCAAGTTAATTAGATGCTAATTTGTATACCACACCATCAGCTAGGAAAGCAACGAACTATAGAGTTTTTCAACATGTGAAGCAAAGGTACTGGTCTAGAAGCAGAGTCTGTAAAGAAGTTAAATTCACTGCTTTTCATCAACAGATTTATCTTGTTCAGGAGCAGAATCAATCACTCCAATCTATTGACTTCCACTTAAACAAGTATCCTCATGCTTTGTTGAGCAATTAACCACCAAAACAGTGGAAGCCTACCTTGTTTTCTAGGAATGTTTCATTTGAGTCATACTGAGAAGAGCTCCAATTATCTGCCTTTGAATGCAATTTAATAAAAAAGAGGATATTTGAAGTGATGATTACATATATTGAATTTCATATAATTTAGTTTGCAAAGCAGCTGGAAGCCGATTACATTTCTTCAAGTTTCTGTCTTCTATTTTTTCAGTTTTATTTACAGATTTTCTTCTCCTGCAAATTAACATATTTTAAATGACACTGTAAAGATACAGGACAGTAAGGTGGTTTATTCCTAGAAAGAGAATATATGTGTGCTCTAAATCATAAAGCTGTTTACTAATATTAAATACAAGAGAAGCAGCTAAAAAAATACATTTATTTCAGCCCAAGTGGCAAGTTAGCTAATTGAGGAAAATTAAACATACCCTGTAAAGCTTTCAGTAAAGGTGGCTACTTATATTACTGGTGTAATATTCTCATAAATACTGTCTTGTACACAGCTAAACAAGAGCTAAAACAAATAGGTATTCATTACTATTAGTGACTTTTTAGTCACTCTAAGTAACATTAGCCATCTGATTGCTGGATAACTGCTGTTACAGTTAAAGAAGTTAATAAAGTTCCAGGCAGGTCAAGCTCATTTCTAGGATAAATCCTATAAATCTTGAGGCCTCTGTGGCTGTCTCAGCATGCAATCTCTTACAAGGAATGGCAGCACCATATTTCCTAGGCTATAGGGCTATAGGCAGTACTCACTTGGAAAGAACAGGACCTTACAAATTTTACCCTAAGCAGATCAAAACACTCCAACAGATTAATTTAGTGGCATACTTTCTCATGGATCCCTTTAACCCTTAATTTATTTTGGCTACGGTTAAGGCTAATGTATTCAGATGCTGGTGTTAATGTCCTTGTAGACCTTGGAGCTGGAAAACACCATGAGTCCACATTCCTTTATCATCTAAATTAGCCTTGAAATTAAATAATAAGTGTTGATATAGTACTTATGGCCCAAAAAAGATCTACTAAAACTTTAAAAGACTGAGAAAAATTAAATAGGTGATTCCACACAATGAGTGAATAAATAAGCTGGTCTAGGAAGGAGGAAAAATAAGGGAAAAATAATTGTGATATATAAATATAATTACAATAATAATTTTTTTGGGGGGAGAAGAAGGGGGCTACTGTCTTTTCAAATATAAGAAGAATTGTTGAACACTACCTGAAAGAAGTAGGAAGCAGGCTGAAGCCAGAAAATTGAAATGATTCTATGAAATAGCAAGTAAAGGTCATCTATGGAGTAGTTTGTCATGTTGTTTGGTCAGGGTGAAATTGGAACAAACATTAGAAGAGAAATACACTAAGGAGTCCAACATATACTTAAGAAAACAAAACTCAGGTCTTGCTATTGAAGTTTATTCTTTTCCCTCAGCATCAATTTTTACAGCAGTTGGAGACAGGAGGATTTTGAATGAGGCTGGTTTCTCCTCTGACAAGACAGACTTTGCATAAAGTTTTGTGTTTTCTTGCAGAGTTTCTAGTAGCTTGCTCTAGGCTGTGCCCTGCTTAACATAAGAATTGAGAGTGAGATACTTAGGTAAGGCATTCTTCATTTTTGGGTTTTGTTTGAAAGTCAGGCACCTGCAAGCATTGCTGCACCAAAGCTGTATTTACATAAAGCTTCAAATGAATATTGCAGTAGTGGATATTTTCAGTTCAACTGGGAATATACTAATAAAATATGTTGTTGATTAGGTTTTCTATGTATTAATTTCAATAAGAATTTAAATTTTTAAAACTTTGCACCAAAAAGTAGGGGAGAGTTTATTAAATAAGCTTGAAATAAGGTGGGGGAAAGAAAATATAAATATATGTGCATTGACATTGAATGAAAATCTTTTCTATGGATTTCCATAACTACTTTAAGAGAGGGTTTACAATAACTCCATGTCAAGAGATTATCAGTGAATTTAACTATTGCTATTTAATTTTCAGTTGCTCAGCTGCATATTCTTCATTCATTTAATATACAGAGTTCTTAGCAGTGATACCAGTGGGCCCTTTACAGACAGCATAAAGATCTGTATGATATAGAGATTCACATTGTGCATAAAATCTTGATCGCACGGAGCAGAAAAAAAAAGTAGGTGTCAAGAGTTTGCACACAAAAAGCATAATATGCTTATTTGTATGCTGAGATCCAAACAGACTCTTTGCCAAGCTAACAGTTATTTCCTTACAGTCCCAATGGGGATCCAAACCTAGGAAGCAAACACTCACATCTACGATGAAGATGGTTTGGTGTCAAAAATTTTCAGTAAGGACATCTCTGAAGTAAAGACATACTTACCTCATGTGCCTCAGGGAAACCTGACAATTTAGTATTTTTATTTTCCTATCCCCTATCATTCGACTTATTTTCATTTTTCTTCTTTCTCTTCTCTCCTTTCACCCTCTTCTGCCTCCTGAGAAAAAAAGTTTCCTTGGTTGGAGTGGTTTCTTTAATAAATATGGATAAGAAGCTCGTACAGAAGGAAAAAGAACTTGTGTGGAGGATGCTGCTTTTTTTCTTTTCCCAAAGGATTTTAAAATGTTTTTTAAAGAAACATTCAAATATGTACTGTAATAGGAAAAAATATTTTAATTTTAAAGGAGTATCTATAGAAGTGTTTTATCAGTCTCACAATCCACAGGAGTCTATGTTATAACATAACATCACAGTTATGATGTTATTTTGCTAAACATATTAATAGAACTGAGGAAAGAGCTTTGTAATTTATTTTAATACTATTGAGATAAAAACATGGAGCAAATCTAAATATCAACCTTGATCTTCTAACAGAAAGGCCTAACATTCAAAGCAGATACATCTGATATCTGCACATGATTTTCCATGATTTAATTTCCTGTTATATTTCTCTTCAAAGGCAGAAGGTTATATTCATTTTATTTAAATTTATTAGAAAACTGAAAAGAAGTGTACAACAGGCAAAATATTTATCTAGCCTTCTCTTCTTTTGAAGACATTCTGAAAAATATATGTTTCTTTTGCACACACATCTTTTTCTTTTCCCCCCATTCATTTGCAACAACCTTTTCCAAATTACTGCTTTTCTACACATATACCTCACTATAATGCATTATAGAAGTGTACATGCTTTAAGTGTTATAGTCTGATGCTTTTTTTCTGTAATTTGAAGACTGGTGAATTTCACACATCTAGTAACACCTGAAAGGTAAATCAGCAATTGCAAGTTTAATAGCTGCTAAGTGCAAACTTTCACAAAATGCAATTACTAGAGTTCAAAGTCTGCTCTTCTTGCTTCCAGTGAATCATAAGTTATTCATGATCTTTCTCTGTGACACATTCATGCTGGTCGTGTTGAGAAGTTTATTCACAGAATTTTCAGCTGGCTGTTTGGCCTCCCTTTGAGCCAGTCCTTTGAAGTCACACGAACACTTCTATTAAACTTGTCATTGGATCAGGGTTTCTATGAGGAAAAATCAGAGTAGAATAGTATAAAGACAAATACACTGGCATTGAGTGTTTTTTACTACATAAAACAGAAAAGATTAACTACATGCACATGATAATTTTCCCATTGAAATAATTCCCTAGTATTACAGCTTATTATTAAAAATAATAATTTTAATTACATGTTTATCAATGGTGTATTCTTTCTTCATTCCTTTCAGATTTCAAAGGTGATTTGTATAAAGCAAATTAAGAATCAATCTTTAATACCCTAATTTCAATTCTGGTTATTTACTAAATCAAATATCTGGATAAAATATACAAAGCACCTTGATATTCCCATGCAAATCAAAACATTAATCTCTGTTCTTTGAGATAAAAATATTGCTACATTTCCCACACTGCAGAGGCATCAGAACGACAGAAATTGATTTTGCTTTCATGTAGATCAGACATGCATTTTTCCTTTTCATTAAAGAGAAATCTCAAGAAGCCTAAACTTCTGACTTATAGTCCCCAAATAAGGGATTAATTTGCATGGCCTAAATGAAGCTTTGGGGCATGAAATGCACAAAAAATTCAGAATTATTTTAGATTCCTGAAACTAGTTTAGGCTGAAACATTTGTTATCCGTGAGAAAGAAGTGAGAAAGGGTATATGGAAATTATCAGGAAATATGAACATGGTAGGGCAACCAGAGATGAAGGCATGTGGAACATGTTATAGGGAGTAAATAAGACTCCTGCAAAGAGCAACAGAAAAAACAATCATGGAATTATTGGCAGAAATTTAAAGAGGGAGAGGATATGAATATTTTTAGTCTCCCACCAATACCCATATATTAACAATTGTTATGCAAGATTAACAGTTAAGAGTCAATGGGAAGTGAGGAAGAACTCTGCATTATCTGCTTCATGACTCTTCTAACATCTCTTCAAAAAGTTTTGAAAGAAAAAAAGAACTGAATATGCAGTTAATAATGAAATGCAGTTAATTAGAACTGTTATGCAGTCAATTAGAACTAATTAGTAGATTAAATGCAGTTAATATCACCAGATTCTATTGTGGAGGCATTTTCACTAACTGTCTAACTAAGGTAAATTTTGCTATTTTTATTGCTTTAGAAAAAATCAGAAATCCATTATGGTCCTTGCATACTTTTAAAAATTCCTGTTTGGATGCCATCCTCTGAGTCCTTCACTCTAGAGCCCATCTCAGCAAACTGGCCAGCCTACTGCCAAAGATTCTCTTGGCCTTTTTGTGCAAGTGGATCCTATCATTCCCTAACAGGTTGCAACCATTTTAACAACGTTAATGAAAATTTCATATTGTTTCAGAACTTGTGGATTCATGTCAGTTGGAGATGCCTCTTAATATCGTGGAATCCATCCACTAACCTAACATTGTCAAGTTCACTACTAAACCATATCCCTAAGCACCACATCTATTTTTTAAATGCCTCCAGGGATGGTGGTTTAATAACTTTGCTGGGCAGCTTGTTCCTCTTCATGATGACTTTTTCAGTGAATAAATTTTCCCTGATATCCAATTTACGTTTCTCATGGCACAACTTGAAGGTGTTTTCTTTTGTGCTATTGATTGTATCTTGGGAGAGGAGTCCAACCTCCACTTCCTTACTGCCTCTTTAAGGTATAGAGAGCAATAAGGTCCCCAGGAGCCTTTCCTTCTCCAAATTAAACAACCCCAGCTCTCCTAGCTGCTCCTCATAAGCAGAATTCTTCCTTTTTGAGAAAAATTGTGCCACACCAAGTAGTTATAGAAATGCAAGCATGCATTACTTCAATAATGCTGCTTTCTTTTAATTTTCTTTGCTCCTCTTCTGTCTCACTGTCTCCTCCCTTTCTCATGTATGCTAAAATATATAAATAATGTAAAAATATTAGAATAATCTAAAAAAATTTCAAGTATTTCAAGTATTACATTTTTCTTCAGACTTATGAAACATGAAAATTAGACGTTCAAAAAGTATTTTATCTAGAGGACCTTAGCCTCAGTTTTGCACTTGTCTGGACATATTGTTACTTTTATAATTCAAGGGGGAGGGAGAAGAGAAAAAGAAGTGAAGAGTGATGTGAGGAAAGGGGATGAAAAGGAGAGATGGAGAAGAAATGGGAGCAGGAGAGCAAAGGAACCAATAGAATTCATTATCTTAACTAAAGTATTCTGCAAGTGCTTTGCAGTTATTTTTTTTTCCTTTAAATTTTCTTCATGTTCCTTACATACATATGTATGCAACAGATCAAGACTGTGGCCATCACTTCCACCAATGGACATTGAAATTGCAACAGTCAAGTCTTGGCCTTGCATCCATGAGTGATGATATTCTTCTATTCTTATCCTCCTTTCCTTTCCTTTCCTTTCCTTTCCTTTCCTTTCCTTTCCTTTCCTTTCCTTTCCTTTCCTTTCCTTTCCTTTCCTTTCCTTTCCTTTCCTTTCCTTTCCTTTCCTTTCCTTTCCTTTCCTTTCCTTTCCTTTCCTTTCCTTTCCTTTCCCTTCCCTTCCCTTCCCTTCCCTTCCCTTCCCTTCCCTTCCCTTCCCTTCCCTTCCCTTCCCTTCCCTTCCCTTCCCTTCCCTTCCCTTCCCTTCCCTTCCCTTCCCTTCCCTTCCCTTCCCTTCCCTTCCCTTCCCTTCCCTTCCCTTCCCTTCCCTTCCCTTCCCTTCCCTTCCCTTCTTCTCTTTATATATTTTTGGAAGTGTCCTTTTTATGCTTTATGTTGATACATTTCTATAGATAATAACCAAAATGGCTACATACCTCCTTTTCATTGCAACCAAATTATTCTAAAAAGTCCCCCTACATATATATATATAATTTTTTGTATTTGTATTAATTTACACATTTATATTATTTATATTTATATTTATATTTATATTTATATTTATATTTATATTTATAATTATATTCATATTTATATCCATATCCATATCCATATCCATATCCATATAAATATCCATATTTATTCCTACTTATATACACTGATCATTCAGTGTTGTTTCACTCCAATCCACCCCAAAGATCTATTAACAAGAACTTGAGTTACCGTTGCTTTCACAGGCACACTGTAAGAGCCTCTGTGGCACTTTATTGAATATCTACCCTGTCCTTGCTTGTAATTCATCTGGAGAGATGAAAACTGACTTTTACATCTGCTTATGCTGCTCCAGACATGCCTCTACATTTTGGTGGGCAAATCCCAGGTGTAAGGATCTGCTTCAAAAAGCATATGTCAACACCCTCCTCTCTCATTTGGGTGATTCATTAAGTATTTGAAGTGTCATGTGTTCTATAAATGCTACATACCAATTCTAGTAGCACACAGGATTTTGGAAGATGAAAGCAAAAACACCAAGTAGAGAACAGTGTAATAAAGAATGATAACGTACATTAGTGATTGCACTTCTATGCTAAAGTAAGCCTCTCCTGGGCTAACTTGTTATGCAGATATTTCCCCTTTGGCTGACAGAGTACATCTGTTTTTGTTAGTCTCCTTGTTGTGCACAGCATATTTTACAAACCAAGCAATTAGAAAGGAGAATTTTTTCTTGATGTGCTGATGCTGTGATGACTTGCTATTGGAATAAGATATTTTGCAATCAATAGTTAGTTCTAAAATTATACTGAAGAAAAACAAACACATATTCCCTCTCTGCTGTAATTAGTATGAGTCTTGTATCTTTCAACAGGGAAAAGAAAGACACCCTCCATAATACACATTCTAATTACAAATTAATCCAATAGCTGAGAAAAATTTAAGTATGCCAAATGAGGTCACCCTTGATAATAAGGTTATTTTTCTTGAAGCTGTTATTTGTAAACCTTTTTGCCTATGGGTATTCTAGTGAATGTGTTAAATAATGATTGTTTTTACTTCTGCTTGTTAAAGAGAGTGTAAACTTTTAAGTCATAAACAGACCTCACTTCATTTATTCCAACTTTTTTTCAGTACAATTATGTTCCTATAATTTAGTCTGTTTGGGGCTAGTCTCTATGACCGTTTGAAAATCCAAAAGTCAGCACCCTTTCTATACAGGCAAGTAACTCTATTTGATGAAGTGTAATCCTCCATTTTACTGGTAGCTCTCTTACTGGTGGAGCTGGTAAGATTTTGATTTGTACACTCAACTTTTCAAATAGCTCAGGTTTGACACATTTAACTCTCCATTTTACATTTTCTTAAATTATTTTGTAGCTTAAGGGAAAAATATTTTAATAAATTTTATTGTAGTATCTCTCTTTTCTTATAAATGTTCAGACAATGAAGTGGTTATTACAGCAATTGTGGACTCGATCCCACTACACTGCTAGATATGAAATGTGATTGATTGATAACTGTCTTTGAGCGTAAAACACAACTTTTTGATTATGGAAACAACTGGTAAGTGTTTCTAGACAGAGCTTTCATTTGTGTACACTAAAATAATATGTATGAATAATTAGAAAACTACTCTTCATGACATACTTCCTTTTCATTGTGAGCCAGGCTTTTCTGCAAGTAAGATGAATGTCTGTCTACTTCTTTTGGTTGACTGTAGTGTCTAGAAACCTAACTGGTGTTCTTATAAGTTACATGGCATGTCATTCCAGATGGCTAACAGCATGTAATACTTCACTAGTATTCAAGGTAATGTTTATTCATTAAAAGAATGCAGTTGTCAAAATAGCAACACTTCCAGTGTATTGCATTGGAAATATTGCATTTATCAATTTACACATTTGATTAAAAATTGAACAAAGTGTACAAAACTTGCATAAAAGTGTATAAAAATTGTATAAAAGTCTAGGAATGGTATAAAATTGAATAAAGTATATAGAACTGGTTGAGATGTAATCAGGCCATATAAGAAATTACAGGAAAAAAGTAAGCCTCCTTGTTAAGATAATTCAGATTTATTATTGCTGTATAGTATGCTGATTTTCCACATCTGCTGACATCATTAATTATGCTACCAAAATTAAGTAATTGGAGTCAGGCAGAAAATCTGCAAGTTCATCTACTAATAACATGTGTTTAATAAATAAAAAGGAAAGTAATGTCTCCAACATTTTGCAAATTCTTCATAAATAATTGCACAGGATAAACCTGCTTAAGCAAGACATCTACATTTCTGACATAAACCCTTTCTTTATCCAGTTTCACCCTAAATGGATATAAAAATGTGCATTTGAATTAGACTGTAAGATGTTGCCTGTTAGCTACTTAGACAGACACAGATGGACACACAGAAGAATCATTACTCAACTGAAGTAGACAGGTTTTTGTCTTTGCAAAAGCTATTTTTACATTGTAAAATTGTGTCAGAGCAAACAGGCTGAATAATATTTTACAGAACAAAATTGAAAAATGGAAATAATTACTTGAGAAGTTTATTCAGGTGATAGATCACTGGAATGTTCATACATGGTCAAAATGTTGTAATAAGTCTATGGGAAATCCTGCAGTGGATTTCACTGTGAATTATTGAACATACTGAAGATACCTGTATAGGGGGGACACTCTACAGGTTTCTTCAATGTATTGCCCTCGTTAATTAAAACAGCTATGCAGCACCTTAGAGTCACAACTGTTGCATAAATATCTGCATAAAAATCATGTAGATAAATCTTTGTGTTTTTCTCATAGGAATTTGAATTATTTGGCTGATATTTGCCAAATTAAACAGAAGCTATGAGGACCCAAACAGTCACAATTACATTATAGTTATAACATACATAAAATGTTATTGTTGTTATTACTAATATTATCATCCAGAGGGACTGGACAATCTCAAGAACTGAATTCATGTGAACCTCATAAGTGCAAGGTACTTCACCTGGACCAGAGCAATCTCCAGTGACAATATAGGAAGGATAATGAAGGAATGGAGCACATCCCTGCCAAGAGGGACATGGGGGCTCAGGTGAATGAAAAATTGGACATGAGCTGGCAATATGTGCTCAGAGCCCAATTGTATCCTGGTCTGCATCAAAAGACACAGGGCCAGCAAGCCAAGGGAGGTGATTCTGCCCCACTGTTCCCCTCTGGTGAAAACCTACCTGAGGTCCAGCTCTGAGATACAGCTCAGCACAGGAAAGACACGAACTTGTTTGAGCAGTTCTAGAGGAGAGTCACAAAAATTATCAAAGTATTGGAACACCCTGCTATGAAGGTGCTATGAAGCTTGAAAGAGCTGGGTTTGTTTACAAGAACAGAAGGCTCCAGGGAGACCACATTATGACCTTTCAATACTAAAAGGAGTCTTATATGGAAAATGGGGACAGACCTTTAGCAGAGCCCATTGCAATAGGACGTAATCATAGAATTGTTAGGTTTGGAAAGGAACTTTAGATCACCTAAAGATTCCAAAACTGCCTGCTGTGGGCAGGAGCACCTTTCATCAGGCCAGGTTTCTCAAAGCCTTATTCAACCTGCTCTTGACCACTTCCAGGGACTGGCTATCCACAGCTTTCCTGGGAAACCTTTTGTGGTACCGCACCACCCCCACAGTAAAAAATTTCTTCTTAGTATCTACTGTAAACGTACTGAATGGATGAAACCTGACACCTGGATAAACTTCAAGCATGAACCATAGCTTTGTCTGCAGTCTCTGACCCCATCTCCATTCCTGTTTCTGTCCCTGTGTCTGCTCCTGTCAGGACTCCCCTGACTAGGTCCCACACCAGAAGTTTCAGGGGCTTAAGGGCACCCCACACCCTGGGCCCCTCATGGCACAGCTGCCGACAGAAGACTAAATGTAATCACAGCAGAGAAGAGGAGAGAGTGTCACTGAGAAGGAAATATTGAAGCGAGAATGATGGAACAATAGAGGAATTTCAGAAAGTGATTTGCTCTGTGGGAAGCTTGAACAGAATTTTTTAGTGGGTCAGATGGCATTCCAACACCTTTGGGGACCAAATGTCTGAAAATAAGCTTCTGTACTGTGTTCATCACCTTAGTGACTGAAAGAAAGATAAATCACCACCTTGTCAAGGCATAAAATGAGAGTTCCTCTAGATTAAGAATTTTCTTTCCATTTGGATTTAAAAATCCCAAAAACATTTATAAAGGATACATGGAGAAAGATATGCTGTTTTCATAGTGGGAGAAAAAATAAGAAAATCTTTCTAATAGGATTAGGAGAGAAGAGAATGATTACTATACAAAAGTGTAGTAAAATGAAAATATCATACTGAAGAGATAAACAGACATGAGAGAAAATAGAAAAATACCAGAATTGAGGATTCATCTTTACTGAGCTATTGCAACAAAAATATCATTATATCACATCACACAGTCTGCAAATGCTCATCTCCTAACAACACACACAAAAAAAGGTGAATGTTTTTACTCTTGCTGCTTAGAGTGAACTACAGTGATTAGAGAACAGATTCTTATTTGAAAATACTAAGGATTATATTCAACATATATTTCTGACAATACAAAAATTAAGGGAATCTCGTTCAATCAGAAATGGCTTATAGCTTGCTTGTATTTGAAGTGTTGCAGAAAAATAATGCTAATAATACAATGACTTTGTACTTCCTTCAAAGAAAAATATTTCAACAATGTAGATTTTGTAATAAGTATGAGACAACAAATTGCTCCTACACTGTAGTATCATTATTATGGAGATTGGTGATCTCTGTGATTAAGGAGGACTCCATGTTTCCTGATAAAATTTTATTTTAGTGTTGTTAAGACTTCACCCATGAAAACTGCTTTGTCTTGGTAATAGCCAACTATAATCTAAATGCAAAGGACAAGGGGGTTTTTTAGATTTGAAGAAAATAAGGAAAATTCATATGGATTACATTTTCATTGCAAAATGACTATTTGAAATATTATTTAAAAATTGTCTTTTCAGTTTGTTATAGGTAAAGTAGTGACTTTATGACTCCTTTATTATTTTTTGCTACAAATCTCTCCTTGTATACTTTTGTAGGATCTGTTTGTTCCACAGTTATACAATCACTCCTTTTTTTTCTCAGTAGCAATAAAAATAAATGCAAAGTTAAAAAAAAAAAAAAGGTATTTTCCATTCTACTTAGAAATGAATAAATATGATCTGTCATATTGGAGTGGTCTGGCACTGTGGGTCTGGTTATATTTTGCTGAAAACAGATAGGAAAGCTTTAAAAAATTTATAATTAAAATAATAAGATAATTTAATAAAAATTATTATTGCCATATTGAACAGCCGTGTATCTTGTCCTAGTGCTGTGATGCCAGATTTCATCAGAGAAACAATAAAGATTTTTGGATTTTTTTTTTTCTGTGCTAAAAAGACCAAAATCTTATAAAACATACATGTTCTCATAATTTACATTCTCTCTCTCTCTCAGACACACACACACACAGGCACCCCTAAGAGACTAATATGTGAACTGCTCAGGCAAACAGCCATCCTACGCAAGACAAAGTATTGTGAGCAATTTTCCTCTCAGCAACATTTTAAATGCAGGACCCTGCTGAATAAAATCCATTAAGCATCCATACACTTGGTATGTAATCAATAAAATGCAAGTAAAACTCTGACATTTCACCTCTCCAAGGAAATCCAAAGGGGAAAGAGCTCCAAGAAAGGAGAGTATACTGTTAACATAAAGAAGAAAGAATGGGAGCTAAATAAAAAATAGCAATATCATGGTCTGTTATGTATGAGAGAAAATTCTTGTAAGATTGTCAAGGAATAAACTTGAAGTTGAAGAAGTCTTATGTTAACATTTTTTTGGCTTACCAAACTATGGGTAATTCTCCCTGGGGTAAATGTTCATTCTAAAGTAAATTCGTTCTAGAGTAAGGCTCAAACTTCCATGGTTAGCACAAATTACAGCCTAGAAAGTACAGGAAGAGGGCATTAGACTTTGTGTTAAGAAGAGATAGAAGCAGCTGTTGAATACTGTTTTTACCTTGTAGGAGAAGCTGTTTGAGAATCCCCCATCCACAGTAGACTGGAGTCAATTGTCTATACTAGAAATATACTTTCTTTGTAGATGGTAGGTGACTTTCTTGACCTTAGCAGTGCTCCTGTGACATAAGAGAGAGCAGTGTGAGCAGATCTTGGCATGACTGGAGAGCAGAGCTTGGGGCAGTCACCAGGAACAGCAAGAGGAAGAATAAAAAGTATCAAGGAACATGGCAAAACTTAAAAGGATGACCAGCAAAATAAGCAGAAAGAAACAATACAGTGCACTGTCCAATAGAATCCATTGATCACACAACGTCATTTTTTTTTCTTAGATCAGGCTTTGGATGGTTTATTATTATTAGTAGTAGTAGTAGTAGTAGTAGTAGTAGCAGTAGTAGTAGTAGTCTTATTGTTGGTTTTTTTATTGCAGCAAGACAAAATGAAAAAGTCCTGCCAAACCTTGAAGGTACCCCATTTTCAGACAAAGAAGCTATCTGTAGTTATTTCAGATATTGCATTCATTCAATTAACTTATTCATGTTTTTTTTCTTTAAAACACTTGAGTGAAACTCCAAACCTCTGTAAAAATTAGACTAAAATTGTTATTAATAGGTCATGGTTATGAGTGAATAAATTTTTGTGATTTTTCTCATGTTTCTTGGATGTAAAATCGAGCCAGTGTTTTAAAACTGGACCTAGATGCTGGTGTTAGCTGTCAATTTTTGTGATCACATAATCAAGACCTACAGCCACAAGTCTGAATAGCAAAGTCATGGAGATAGTCCAGTGATGTGATTAGCTCATACTAAGCACACAGCTGAATTGATGGATGAGTGCTGATCACTGAGAAATTAACCTGGTGTGTATCCAAGTGCAATACTAATGTACACATTGAAGGCAGTCATAGGTGTATCATGCTAAAAAAAAGGAAATTTGTTGTCTTAGATCCCACCAATGGCAAGTCTATACTACACTCCATAATC
Source organism: Oenanthe melanoleuca (assembly GCF_029582105.1). Lineage (NCBI taxonomy): Eukaryota > Metazoa > Chordata > Aves > Passeriformes > Muscicapidae > Oenanthe > Oenanthe melanoleuca. Next base: position 70,504,809 of record NC_079333.1, on the reverse strand, counting down.
TACTCAAAAGTAAACCTGAGCTTAATTTAACTCATATATCCAAAACAAACCTGAGCTTGATATAAATTTCCCCAGGAAGAAAAAATCTTCTCAGCGAAAATAATGATTTGTGACATTAAGTCTTTTTCTGTCATTTGAGGGTGCTGTGCAACACTTCTTGTTTTAAAGAACATTCTGTAAATATATTTTAATGTGGAGGAATTTTTTGTCCAAAACTCAGTGTTATCTATGACAATTTATGTTGTCCTCAAAAACAAATTATCTTTAAACAGAACATGTCAAATTAATTTTAATTTCTGTTTGTTTTTTAATAGTTCCCATATTGCTTAAACACAAATAATACCTACTGGGAATTATATAATGTAGAGAGCATTCTTCATAGAACAGACTTCAAGGGAAATACAATTCAGGTCTTTTTTTAGTCAAATTATCAGCACAGTCATCTATTTAGGAAAAGCACCATAGAACACCAAGAATAGATTTACACCTTCTTTTACATCACTGAAGTAAACCTCATAGTTGCTTTAGTGAATACTTCTTCTCCATTTTGCATAGGGGTATGGATTTTTTTGCTCACTTCTTTATTGTTTTTTACTCAACCCGCTCATGTATTTAGCTCTCACTTAGGCTTCTTTTAATTTGGAATTACATTTCACAAGTACCATAAAAACACACTCTTTACCATCCAAATACTTTGTTGAACCTGCCATTTTAATTTAATTGAAAAATGGCATTGCTTTTAAAAATAAAACATCTAAGCTCAAGTGATACTATGCTTAAACATATGAAGTACTATATACAGGGACTAATTTGTTTTTTAAAAATGTCTTTGAATACCTCACATTGGTTAATGCAAAATAATAATAGACACAATATGCTTTAGTTTTGTACCAAGGTGAGAACACAATTTGTTACCACTACCTGCCCTTCTCTTCCAAACTCATGACTGGATAGTTGTGAAGATAGATTGTTTGTGAAGTGCTGATATACATTAGTGGAGATCGCTATAGGAAAGTCCATAACAAAATCAATAACTCTGCCCTCAGAGTAGCACTTAAAAAGGGTGAAATAATTTGGCTTGAGGCCATACCTTGAGCAATGAGAATCAAAGAAAAATATTGAGTGGCTGTGCATTGAGATCCATCTATTCTGTGCAGTGAATGAGGAAGGGCAAGGAACAGAACAACCCAGTCTTCTGTTTTGAAATGATCTGTCTTATATTTTAAAAAGAGTGTATTTCATAATATATAAGGTAAGAAATATAAACAGAAAAAAAAAAAAAATAAAGCCAATTATGCAAATATATACATGCATATGCAAAAAATGATTAAAGTAAGGTTATCAGCCATGTTACTTCTCACTTCTTCATAGATTTTTATTAATTTATCTTTTCTATTACTCCAAGATAGCTTGAAGTAATGATTGTGTTTTTGTTTATGTTGAACTTAAGTCTAACTGAAGAGAATGTGATTGCCAAAGATTCCCTAAACTAAGTATCTAGGGAATCAAAACTGGATGACTTGCCGTGACAAACTTCTCCATATAGACTATTCTATAGAATGCCAAGGTAAAATAAGCCAAGAGCTCACCAGCTTCATGTAGGCTTTAACCTGCCTTCTGGACCATGTTCCCTTCAGCAATACAGAATAGTCTTCATGACAGATTTGGTATCTGAAGTCAATTCCTTCCATAATTCTTCCTCTATGGAGAACAATGCATTTTTATTTGTATTGTTATTGTTAAATGCTATTTCTATTGTTATATGTAGTATATTTTTAAATGAAGTATTGTCATATGTATGGTTGTATACAGTTGTTTAGTGCTGTGTGCTATTTATTTTCAAGCACCCTTTCAGAGAGTATTTGAACAAAAGTAAGTACAAAACTTTGCAGGAGGATTGGTGAATTTTATGATAATTCTTGGATTATCAGTGAGTTCCATAACCTTATCTAAACCAATGTTGTCCTTGTTCTAGACATCTAGTTCTGAATTAGTTAATCAACTAATTCCCTCTGTAGTAAATAGCAGAAATTGTGTAGCTTTAGAGGATTAATGTAATCCTGTAGTTGGTCAGATAAATCACTGATGCTTACGGTTTTATCTTTTCAGTTGCTTTGAAACAAGGAGTGTGGTGACCAAGTCAGAGCTAGATGTCTGTAGAATGTATCAAATATCTTGAGACGATGCCCATCTTGGCCTCCATGAACTGACTCCACAGATTTTTTGACAAAGACTCTATGTATCAAGCTGCCAGTTTCAGATTTTACGATAGCATGGATTTGTATTTACAAAAATATGTTTTTAAAGGAAAATCATTTCTTTCCTTTTGAATATTAAAATCTTACACAATTTTCTGTAGATACAATTTTTTGGTTTCTACTCTAAAATGTATTCTGTATTATGATTAGTTAGTGAATAGGCAAGTGGTTTCAACTTTAGTCCAACATTTTTATGTTATTCACTTTTTAATGCATAGGGAATGTCTACCTTAGCTTTCCAGAAGACAAAAGATATTAGGTGTGCTCTTGAATTTATGGCAATCAAAGACTTCTTTTAATTCCTTAAATTGAATATCTATAAAACAAATAAAAAGTTATTATCAGAGATTTTTCTAGCAAAGCGCAAAATGACATTTCTAAGTAAGATCCTTCCTCTTCTTAGGAAAGTGAAGGTAAATGAGGACTGTGAGTATATGTTAATCTTATTCTATTAATTTTGAAGCAGAAAGTAAATGCCAGAAAATAAAATTATGCCCAAAACCCACACTTTGTATAGATATTGCTTCACTTGTCTGTAAGCCTTCCACTGAAAAGGAAAATGAACAAGTTGCTGTATTTCATATATTTAAATTATATAAAAGGTAATCCTTTAGAAATGTAGATAATTACAGCTATAATAAACTAATGCATCAAGTGGGAATGAAGATTTCAAGTGGAATGAGAATTTTTGTATGACTTTAGAAATTGAAGGACTTTCAACTGAATCTTAGGCTTAGAGGACTAATATGTGAAAAATTAAAAGAGCAAAATATGCAGATCTCAATGAAAAAAATTATTAGGAACTGCCATGGCAATTGTGAAAATTATAGCAAACTAAATTATTTATCATAAATACTATTAATTACAATTTTTCCGTTTTTTCTATCTATGAATTGCTTACAAACTATTGCTGAGTCTGTGAATGTATTTGTTGTTCATATGTATTCGCCTATGGCTCATTCACAGCTGCTTAAATTTATTAGTCACTATTTGTTATTTTTAGTGTATGATTGCTCATCATATATGTATTGTTTTTGCTCTCAAATTGGTTCACACTGCATTATACTGAATAAAATAATAAAGAATAAGAGATAATGTTGAATTATGACTGACATCCTATGAGCAAATTTTGGGCAAATAATTATTCATATTAACTTCAAAAAATATCCAGAATTCACAGACTTTTTTGGATCGCTAGTTGCAATCTGTGTAATCAGGAACAATGGACAATAATGGTTCACACAGCACAATTAACTCCCTGCTGTGTATTAGTGAGGATATTTGTATATTATAATCTACATTATTTGACCAGCTGTTCCTACTCTGTTCATATGTGATCACAATGGCTCCCATAATCACCTATGCAGTATTAGTTACTTGGGTTTTAAAAGCTGTATTTTGCAGACAAAGGAGCTTGGTATAATAATAGGAAGTGCTCATTGTGACATGCTGACAGCTGGAGCTGCATGACAAATAAAGGAAAGATATTTTGAGTAAGAAAATGTTCTGAACATTAGCAGTTCTTCTAGAAATGATTACCATAAAAGGGCCATGCACTCATATTCTAGTCACACCAGAAAAATGAGGAAAAATACTGAATGGGCGAGGAAAACTGTAACTCTTCCAGCTCAAGAGATGGAATATAGCTGTTACAACAAACTGCAGAAACTTTTGTCATTACCAACTCTATTGCACTTAACCTCTGAGTGAGTTAAGAAATGTGTCATATATGTGGAACTGCAGGCTAACATTTCAGCTGTGCTACCTCTATACATCTTAAAAGCAGATAGCAAATGTGAGTCAGTTATTCCATAATGAAGGGCAAGACAGGTAAGTATCTCGTTCAGACAATCTATGCTAAGCCAAGATATATGTTTTATACTGTCCTCTGAAGATGCCTGTCTCTCTTCACTAGCTACTGCAATGTATTTGAACTTGCTGCATAATTTTTTCTATAGTTGCAATTAGTTTCGATTAATTACAACACAGACACCAAAATTTCAGGGAACAAGAAGATTCTTCTTTCGACCAGGCTATATTCTAAGATGAGGACTCTTACATTGACTTTCCTGGGTGAAGTAGGGGTGAAACAAATTTTCTCAGGCTGAGAAATGCTTAATAACAAGATTTTTTCTTCTACTGTACGCATAAATTTTATGACAAGCCTTTATTACTAGCAACAGTTTGATTCTGAAATCTCAGAAAAGTTAGAAAGTGGTTTCTTGGGTTGTTCTCCTTAATGTAGGTTTTAAAAATATATCTAAACACACCTGAGAATTCCAAATGTATTGCTTAATAATATTGTGTATGTTTTTACATTAGTCATGTCAATAACAGCCCAGTTAGTGCCTTAAATATGCTTATTAATATAATTTTCTTTTTCTACCCATTATCTGTATTCACCTTGCAACAACTGCTCTTTCCCTGAGATGCTCGTTTTATATTATTATTTTTGAAATTTTGCTGAAATTCTCATCTCAGAGTCTGGAATGAGAATTACAGACAAATGCTAATGGGAAGCAGAGAACAAAAGTCAGGTAGAAAAGCTCATTTCTCAATATAACAGATGGGAAGGTCATTTCCCATTTCCCAGTTCCCACCCTAGACAAAACAGACTCCACGAAGAGAAGAGTATTTTAATTTGAAGTGGATTAGGATGGTGAGAAAGAAAATCTAAAAAAAAAAAAAATTAAACAACTTCTTTCACCCCAACTCTTCAGTCTGAGCATCACTGCTTCATTTCCCACTTCTCTACCTCTTCCTCTTACCTTCTAAGTGGCACCAAGGATTGGGGAACAGGAATTAATTTAAATTTGTAACAGTTCCTCTCTTTCACTCCTTCCTCTTCATGCCTTTCCTCTGCTTTAAAATGTGCCTTCTCCATGAGCTTCAGTTCTTGTCAGGAGCCTCCTCCAGCTTGGCTTTGTCATGCATGGCTCCCTAGACCATGTCTAGGTGCTGTAGGACATACATCTCCACAGCCTGCAGGGAAGAACCTGCCCCAGTGAGCCCCCATCCACAGGCTGGAGGGGAATCTCTGCTCCAGCACCTCTTCCCCCTCCTTAACTAACCTTGGCTTGTAGGATTGGTTCTCACAGGTGTTTCCCCCCTTATTCTTCTCTTAAGGAGGAGTATCTTTCTGCTGTTGGGTAATGGAACTTCTAAGAAAAAGCTGCTGTTTGTGGGTAGGTGTTTTTTAAAACACCTGTATTTATATATAGCCATTCTTTTATTCTTCCTTTTTTTTTTCCTCTAGGGATGAATTTTAATTTTCTCCAAAGAAAATAACAAATAATTTCTTGCCTATTCAAGAAAGTGCTCAAGACCAGGTTGGATGGGGTTGTGAGCAACTCGGTCTAGTAAAGGACATCCCTATCCATGGTAGAGGAACTAGATGATCTTTAAGGTCCTTTCCAACTCAAACCATTCTGTGATTCTATGATTTTATAACAAACTGCACAATACAAAGTGGACAAAATTCCCTACACAGAAACCAGATGACTTATGTAATAGTCTATAAAATACCCCACCTCTCTATTTTAAAAAATAGAATTGAATAATGGGCATCATAAAAAAAAAAAAAAAAAAAAAAAAAAAATCGAGATATTTTGTTGGCACTCATTGTACAGAGCCAGCTTCTGATTTATGACAAATAATCAATAAGACTCCTAGGCAATTCACTGCTGCTAAATTGAGGCTTCCATGTGCTGGCAGATTATTAAATTATATTATGAAATACTTTCCCTGATAAAAAGCAATATACATTAATGTAGAAAGTTCCTTTAATGCATTTTTCGTCATTTTCAAATGAATTAATGGTATTTCAAGGTGACAATTGCTACTTAAAATAATGAGATGAGAGAGATGAGGTTTTCCAAAGAGATCTCTTCTTCTCTCCACTGATTGCACAGAAAACCTACAATAGATGCCTTGAACAAAAAAAAAAAAAAAATTCTAAAATAAAAAATTATGCAGCCTTAAAGATTACACAAGTTACATTGTTTTAAAAGCAAAGATTTAACAACAATCTTAAAGGAGTGCCATTCAAAGAAGTAACAGAAATTTTCAAAAATTTAAATAAGACCAGTTCAGATGAAAACATGTTCCCAGTAAGGGTAATTAACATGTTATAGTTAGAAACGGTGAATAACCAATTCCTGAGGTGGCCTAGCAGGACAAAGGTCTGAGAATTCTAGATGAATGAAAAAACACTATGCATAAAGGCAATTATACCCATAGTTACTGTTAAATGCCAAGAACTTCATTTCACGGACTTAAAACACAGTGAGATCATGTTCAGAATTCTCTCACATTACCTGTTGTCAAGGTCTGCATTTTAATGGCTGAGGATCCTGGTGACCTTTCAGATGTGTGATGTGTTTTCTATCTCCTCTCAAATTTCTGAAAAGATTGGAAACTTTTCCATTAAACGAATGATGTAGTTTGACTGCCTTTCCATCCAAATACAATAAAGCTTTTAATAAGAACATTATAATGAAGCAGTGATGAAATTGTATCTTAGCTGAAGGAAACATGAAGCAGTTCTGTCAAGATTATATGGTGAGTAAGCAGCAAGAGTTCAATTTGACCAAGTGAAAACCTCTGTCTCTAACTTATTCACTCTACATGTCCATAATGGTCAACAGAGAAAAAGAGACATTTACAATAAGCAGTCAATTTCTATTTATTTTAGATGCATAAAATAGATAAATAAATAGCACTCTTTCAATTGATTACAAAGGAGCCTAAATGTAAATGAATCACTTGGCAATTCTTGACTCCCACTTAAAAGCCATTAGACTAGATCTGAAAAGATTTTGGAATGATAGTTTCAACAGGAATTTCAAGTGTTAATTATGCTTTTATTCCAAACTTGAAAATGTAATTTTTTTCTTCTCAAAAAATCAACTTAATTTTACCAATTTAGATTCAGAATAATAGATTATAAAATATTTAATATCTAAATAAACCCAAACAACTTTGAAACTTGCTCTTGGCTTATTTTAAAATTAAATTTTGTATTTTCATATTATTTCATGCTTCTCAGTAAGAGCAGTAAAAAGTATTAAACAATAGAGTTTCAGAAATAAGAAGATTTAAGAAGACATCAGGCAATTTAATACAATACAGCTAAAAGAGGAAATAATTGAATATGCATTTGGTTTAAAAGCAAATGTATTTTGAAATACAAAGCGTTTTGAGGAACACTTTTTTAACCAATTCCACAGAAGACTAGCCTGTAATGTCTTCTTTAGTTTTAACCAGATCCTGGATCTTGTAGTTAATCATGAAAACTGACACATGTATTCTGAAAAGGAAAATCAGTTGCTGTGTCTGAAGACAAGCTTATTATGTAGGTCACTGGATGATTCACAGTAAATTACTTATCAAGGGAATACAGTCTCATGCTGAGTTGTTTCAGAGCAAATAACCTATTTAATTTTGAATAAATTTATAAAAAACTGCATAAATAGTCTAGCTCTCTGGATTGTTCATGTTTATGATGACATTTTTGTATGACATTGAACATTTAGATGGGAAAAAATGTCAACATTTTGAAGCTCCCCAGGAATGACACCGTTAAAAACCATGAAGGCCAGGGGACAAGCTGAAGATTGGGGAGTCAACAATAGTATGGACACAGCTATTTTCCTGCATCAATTTGTGCACAGCATTCACAAAGGGAAAGCAAAACAAGTAAGGTCTCAAAGCCGATGCATTTAAGGAGAAATAATTGACCTTTAAAATTAGGAGTTAGTGGAAGATATAGAATACTAAGAAAAGCAATTCCTAGTTCTGTGTTCTTTAATATTTATTTGACATCCACTTTTTTATTTGTTTAAGAATGCTGTATAATTTTAAAGAACGCTTCTATTTCCAGGGAATGTACTCTAATATTTCTGAGCTACTCTTTTTGCTTACTCAAACTACATAAATGAAACTTACAGTTTGGTTCTTGTTAACCAGCCCCATGAACTCCATTAAGAGCCCAGACTCTTAAATGTGTGCTGGCAAAAGCAGATCCCACAATCAAAAATCATAGTGTTGGGACAAACCGTTCTGCATTTAATGTAGACTACAGATGTTTTTGGAGAAGACAAATCAATCTTTGATGAGACAGTTTTTCCTCCTCCTACATCATTATTTTACTACCCCTCCCTATTCTCCAGGCTCTGAGTAAAAGACATTCCAGAATTTCTGAGGATGCTGACTGGCCACATAGTACTTCCTTGAAAAATATTTGCTTTCATGGATGCAAGACTGAAGTGGAAGTTCAGCCTAATTTTTTAATCCTTACCCAGCTAACAATTTTGGTGTCACCTTACACCCTCTCCAAGCCTTTTATATAGAATAAAAAAATCAAAACCATTAAAAGAGTGCTACAGCCTTTCATCCTACATCCTTCTCACTCCTTATTCTCCATTATTCTCTTGTGAGTTAGCTGCACAAAGTGTTAAAAACTTTCTAGTTCCAGTCTGATACAAGTCTGCAAATGCTTGCAGTTGTTAAGTTCTGCTTTCACAGAATCATGGGAACAAATAATTCAGTTTGGAAGGAATTTAAAATGTCTCTAATCCAGACTCCTACTCAAATTAGGGCCAGCTTTTCAGTAAGATCATATTGCTCAGAACTTGATAAAGTCCTTGAAAACCTGCAAGGATGGGGTGTACACAGGACAAAAGTTTTTTCCTTGTCTTGAGCATGAATGAACCTCTTGCATCTCAGTTTATGCCTATTGTTTTTCACCCTTCCACCTGCATGATTATCATGGTTTTACCCCAGTCAGCAACCAAGTACCCCCTTGAGACCAGGGAGAGAGTAGTAATGGTAAAAGCTAATGGTAAAAGGGATTGAGATAAAGACAATCCAATAGGGAAAGCAAAATATGCCTGCAAGCAAAGCAAAACAAGGAGTTAAATCACTGCTTCCCATGGGCAGGAAGGTATTCAGGAAAGCAGGGCCCCATCATGTGTAATGGTGACTTTGTAGGACAAACACCATCATTCCAAATGTCCCCTCCTTCCTCCACTTTCTCCCCAGCTTTATATAGTTCTCTGCTGTATGATATAGAATATCCTTTTGGTCAGTTTGAGTAACTTGTGCTGGCTGCATCTCCTCCCAGATCCCTGTGCATCTGCTGCCTCCTTGCCAGTATGACAAAAAGCAGAAAGGACTTTGGCTCTATGCAAGTCCTACTCAGCAATAACAAAAAAACCTCTCTACAGTCATCATTGTGTTCAGTATACGTCCAAAATTCAGCCCCATACCAGCCACTGTGAAGAAAACAATTGTACCCCATCCAAAATCAGCACAGGTACTCCTCAGGTTTTTCAACCTTTAATTGTTCTTTCAACACAAGAGCTGTTGTTAGGGACTCCTGCAACTGTCACTTCTTCAGGCTAAACCAGCCCCAGTTCCTTGGCCACAATTCAAAGGGCAAGTTCATCAGTCTTTACTGATCTGGTGGCTCTACCCAGAACTTACCTGAGTTTATCAGTATTTTTCTTGTTTTGGAAGGAGCAGGGAGAACAAAACTAGATGCAAGATCTAGAAATATAAAAGGATCACACTCTTGACCTGAAAGCAATGGTATGCCTAATGAAATCCAGGATGCTGTCAACTTTCTTTGACACAAGAATTTTGTTGAATTTCCGTTGTTCCATTTCTATAGGTTGTCAAAGGTCTTCTGAATTGCAGTATATTGAATTTACTGTACTGATCAATCCTTCTAGTTTTTTATCAAGGCAAAGTTCCTAAGGGTGCCCTCTACCTCATCATCCAGCTTATTAGCAAAGATGTTAAATATTTATGACCTTGTAGACCACTAGTAGCTGGCCTCCAGTTGGACTTTGTTGCTCTGGTCACAACCCTCTGAGACAGTTTTATTTAGAGTGCTTTCAATCCACCTCACTGTGGCAGTGTTTTGATTCACACCAAGTAAATTCATGCTGTCAGAATTGTTTTCGTCTTCTTTGTGTGTCCAGAAGAGTTTCTTGAAAGAGTTTGCTCCATGATTTTCCCTGACACTGAGCTGTGACTGATGAGTGAGTAGTTTCCCAGATGGTCTTTTGGTCATTTTTGAAAGTGCCACAGAACTTTCCTTTCTCCATTCATGCAGGACTTCCCCAGACTTCATGACTTTTCAAAAATGATAGAGAATGGCCTCAAAAAGACATTGCCCACTTGTCTCAGCACTGGTAAGTGGAAGCCTGTCACTTCCCAAAGACATGTAGCTGTCCAATTCCATCAAGCAGTTCCTGTGTCAATCATCATCCACTGCTGGTACTTGTCTTCTACCTTCAAAGTTTCCTTTGTATGTGGAGGACTGGAAGATTTTGTTTGTGAAGATGAAGATACAAAGCATTTCAGCACTCACTGTGTCTACTGTCACAAAATCACCCCACTCACCAAAGGGTCCACATTTTCCTTGTTTCTTTTTTACTATAAACTCAGCTCTTCATCTTGCCCTTACAAATCTCAGCTCCAGCTGAGATATTTTTCCTATTATCATCCTACGATTTTCAACTGTAGTCAGCTTGTCTGGGGAGTATATTTCCAAAATTCCTCCTTTGAAAGTCCTTTGAACTCCTTCCATCTCTGTACTGCCCTTTTACTTCAAAGCTGTCGTGAACTTACTGCTTAGTCTCTGCTGATCTCCTGATGTATTATTTGCCAAGCCTTGTGGAGGATATTTCTTGCACTTGGAAGATTCTGCCCTTAAACACCTGACACTCCTCTTGAGTTCCCTTGCCCTCCAGAGCAAACCTCCTGGAACCCACCTGTAAATTTTCCTGAATAAACCAAAATCTCTTCATCTGGAGCCTGGGGTCTTTGCTATGCTTCTTCCTTGCTCCTGTGAGAAGATCAAACTACGCTGTTTCGTGGCAATTGCAGAAAAGGCTTCCATTGACTGTCAGATCCCCAACCAATTCTTCCTTGTTAGCAAATACTAGATCCAGCTGTGTATCTTCTCACTTGTTCCATTTGGCAACTGAAGCAAATCTCACTGCTTCCATCCTCCCATACTACCTTCATGTGTTCAGCAGCTGTCAGGGAGTTTAATCTTCCCTGTAATATCCTAGGTATGTGATACAGAGATTTCCTTGAGATATTTATGAACATTTTTCTGCTTTCTCATGCTGATTGAGTGGTCTGGAACGAATTCTTACCACAGCATCACTCATACTGCCCCTCCTCTGGCACTGACCCACAAGCTCCCAACCTGCAGGTCATACATCCCACAGTGGAGCTACCTAGATCTGAGCTGCTCCTTCACAGAGAGGGAAATATCATAATAATTTTTCTTAATATTTATCTTGAAGTGCCATGACTCTTCCATCACAAAACTTGAGTCATGTATTCCACCTAAATTATTCTATTCTTCTGACCACACACAGCATCTGGGTTTTCCTGGGCTTTTTTTCTAGTCTGGAGCATTTCTGTGTGTTGTGATCATTTGACACTGGCTGGACACAAGGCTCCCACCAAAGCTGCTCTGTCACACCTCTTTAGCTAGGTAGGGAAGAGAATAATACTACAAAAAGCTTCTGCATCAAGATAAGCACTGGAAAAGATCATTCACCAGTTACTGTCATGGGCAAAACAGATTCAGCTTGAGGAAATTAATAAAATTTATTAGAAGTCAAATCAGAACACAGTCATGTACCACAAATATTAGAACACCTTCCTCCTTCCCAGTCTCCCATTCTGTCCTGATTACCTCATCCCTCTGAGCAGAGCAGGGAAGAAGGAATGGGGTTTACAGACAGTTGATCACAAAAGTTGATCACGCATTGGCTCTTCTGCTCCGTCTTCACACTCTTCCGTGCTTCACCATGGAGTTTTCCACAAGTGACAGTTCTTAACAAAATATTCCATTGTGAGTCCTTTCCGTGGGCTGTAATCTTTCAGGAATGGACTGTTCCATATGGGTCCTCCACAGGGTCACAGGTTCTTCCAGGAGCCTGTTCCAGCCTGGGCTCCTCTCTCAAGGAGAGTTCTGACGGACCTGCTTGAGCACAGCCTCTCCATGGACTCACTGCCTCCTTCAGGCACATCCACCAACTCTGTTGTGGGGTATTCTGTGCGGGGGATGTGGATATCTCCTCCACCATGGACCTCCAGGGTCTGCAGGACAGCTTGCAAAAGCTGCAGGGTAACCTCTGCTCCTGCAGATGAAGCAGGTCCTGCCCCTCCTTCTTCTCTGACCTTGGGGTTTGCTGATACTCACTCTTCTCCCAGCTGCTGTTTTGCAGCAATTTTTCCTGCTTTTTAAATATGTTATCATAAAGCTAAATCATTACTTTTGCCCTTCATAATATTGAAAGATGTGGAAGCTGCAGATTCACAATACTGCAGCTTGCAAAGAACCCAATCCATAATCTCAGAATGGTAAAACTGTTTTAAAAACAAAACTAAACAAGAATTTGGTATATTTTCCACTAGTTTTTAGACAGTTTTTAACTCTTTAAAAACTGGGCGTCTGCTTAGGAAAATTAATCCTACTAGTTCTTTCTGTAGTCATCATTTACTAATTTTGTTCTCTAGTTTCTGGAATGGACAAAATTTGAGTTATTAAAATACCCTTAGGAAATAGCTACAGAAATCTGATGAAAAACCTTGACTTTATAATTTTTTTTAACCTCTATACCTGGAACACAAATCTGTTACAGTGGTAAGAATTTCTTTTATGAGCTGGAATGTTAAGGTATTCCCTAATTGTCAGGCCCCAATTCTGCTCATCAAGTTCTGTAAACTGTTGGATTTATACCAGGCTCATTTTGGCTAATAAATGGAAGCATGGATTATTGCAGGCTAAATTCTGGAGTCTAAACTGTTCAAAATTTCCTTTGACTTCCTTGCTGAGGACAAAACTCATTACAAATTTCAATATAAACTTGTTTGGTTTCTTTTAGAATTGAAAAGATTAATATTTCTTGCTGATAACTGAGGGAGTTTCTTTCTTCATGTGTTTCCACTTGAGTTGTTCTTTTCATTGCAACTTTTCATTGCAAGTTTTATTGGACGAAAATAGCTGTAGAAAGCAAAGTTTAATTTGTATTTTATTTTAATTAAATAAATATAAATAAAACTATGCAAAATATTCACTGGCTTTATTTATTGCAATTCCTTCATACACCACTGATAAGGTGTCCTCTTTGACAACCTTAATTTAAACAATTTAGCCCTTCCTCTCACTACCTTTGCATTTTTTTTTTGGAGCAACAACTGTTCCTTCCCACCAACCATCCTGAAGCTGGAAACACAAATTATTTTTCCCCCTGCTGACATTGAATATCACAAACTTCAGTGGATTTCTGATAATGTACTCAAACTCAAGCAGTTTTCTTCTATTTTCATTTTTTTTAAGACCTGTTTCTGCATTGCACATGCACCTTCCCATCTAAGAATTCAAATCACTTATGTCCAATAATGTTTGACGTCTGGGTCCCACTATGCCTCCTGTGGTTCAGTAGAAAATTGTTTTTTTGTCTTCAAAATAGAATGAGAGCATGAGCTCTTTCTTTTTAGTAACCTAGGTGCCAAAAAAAAAAAAAGAAAAAAAAAATATTGCAGAGCTGGAGGAGATTTTATTTTGAGCTAGTATGTGTCAAAATGAACTTTCATGGTATGCTGATTCAAGAAAATCAAAATGTCATTGAAGGGAAGTGATATTTCAGTGTATGCAACCCATCACTTTATTTTAATGTATCTACCTCTGCATTTGACTCTGTATGGACTGAACACTGAAGTGTTTGGCCTTATGCAGAAAAAAACCTGAAATGTAGTTACATGAAAAAAACAGGAAAATGACAAGAGTTTAAAAAAATGATTGAGATAATAAACATACGATTTTAATGGAATCTCTTTTTCAAAGAAGTGTTAAATATTACTGGAACTACTTTTTCAATTACACCTCTTATGCTTATTAAGACAAAATCCACTAAAATATTTTCCCTTGTGATTCATGAGTTCATTAAAAAATCAAATTAAATAAAATTAAATTCAAAATTCCAAACACTTAAGACATGGAATATAGCATTCAACTTTATATAACCTCTTTGAGCAGATAATATTAGTTAACTAGTCAGATTTTACAGTTTTTCATATAATAAAAGAAAATGCTATTGTGTTATTAATATTCCAATTCCTATCAATTTTACTTTTCTTTGCATACTAAAACCTTTGGTATAATAAAACTAAATTGTAGTGGTGGGGCGGCTACTGCACTATTATAAGCATATTAGTAAAGAAAAAAACAAGTATGTAAAGCAAGCATGTAAATAGAGAAAAACAGAGAAAGACAGAGAAATATGTGAAGTCAAATCATAACGTATCCTGAGTGTCTTATTAGAGCAGTTGAAAGTCAAAAAGAAAATGAAAACAAAATGAAACCCAAATAGCAAACCAACCAGCAAACCAACCAACCAACTAACTAATTGCAAATCATTAGTTAAATAGCTTGACTTTTTGAGTAATTAGGACATTTATAGGCAGAAAAAAGAATTAATGTTTTATCTATTGTCAATTATTTCAGGAATTTTAAAGGATAACAGCTTCATAAATTGTTTGGAGAATACCTCTAAGCATCTGTAAATGCACAGAAACACAACCCACTGCTAAGAGATTATTAATTTAGGAGCAGGTAACAATAATAGAATAAAAAATTCTGAAAATATATTTGTCTGTCAGTCTATGAACATCCTGAACTAAATATAGAAAGATGCTCAGCTGTGTAACAGTGGTGATGTTTTGCACCACTTAATTAGTGGTTTGTCTAGAGTCTCTTGTGTCTTTACTCAGAGCCAGGATTAAAAACAACACGAAGGAAATGGATTTTCTCGTGTTTGGGCTTGGTTGTTTATTAAATCGTATCAAAAGTACACAAAGTTCAGCAACACTTCTAGCCACCAGCTAGAAGTGAGGAAAATGGAGGAAGATCCAGCTAGCTACAAGGTCTCTTAAAGCTAAAGAGTCTAATAGAGAAACAACATGTATATTATTCTTTTAACCCAATAACCACATTCACATGACCTGCAGTGCAGCACTAACTGCCCAGCCAGAAATTATCTGAAACCAAGAAGAAGAAGGAAGTTTAACACAGAAAAAATACACCACCCAAAATCCTCCATCTTGTCCCACACCTATTACTGTATTCTAAAAACCTCAAATTTAAAACCCTTCATCATGTGAAAGTATATAATTGTATTTATACTTGTATTTAACTATGCAACCGTTTTTTAACTCCATCACTTAAATTTGGAAGCCTTCTCCAAGGCCTCAGGTCAAAAGCAGTGTTCTCCAGGGAGTCAGTGCCAGAAAGCACAGAAAACTCAAAATGCCCAGGTTTCTGGGATCCAACAAGTTGTGGATTTTAAATACATTTTACCTTTTCTTTTTACATGGAAGTCTTATAACAGCCATTGCCTCACTGAAGGATTGCAAGTCACCTTTATGGAAAACATGTTCATATCCTTGATTAAGTAATCACATGCTAAAACTAAAATAAATAAATCTGAGATTTTTAGTGATTAAAAATATAATACTGATTTCTTCCCAAAATTTAACAGTTCTATTTCTTTCAAAATTATACAGAAGCAAGAGGTATTTGAAACTTCAAAATTATCTTACCCAGTGTCTAGAAATAATGCATACACTTTTTGAAGGATAACCATATTGAATGTCATATAGATTATTTAATTAAAAAAGTTAAATTATCAAGTTTTTTTTTAAACGTTGCATTTATATGAAGATATTTAATTGTCAGCAGAATATTATTTCTCTTCTTTTTGTATTATTAGATACATTAATATACAAAAAGATTTAAAAAAAATTTAAAATAGTAAGGCAAAATTAAAACATTGTTTAATAGGAGAGGATTAAAACATTTGACCAAAATCCAATTGAAAAATCAATTAAAATCTAAGAAAACAGAGGTAAGTATTTGCTGTGTCTGGACCACTGTAACTAAAGATACCATAAATATTCAAAAGCAAGAAGAAAAAGAATGCCAAATCCCCCACTTATTTTTAAAAACTTTTTTATATAATATATGTTGTATTAGATTGGACAAAGATCAGGAGTCATTATTTAATACCTTTGGGAATATTCCCATCTAGGCTATCTGATAGAAGGGAATTAATTTTGCAAGATTTCACATTTCTAGGTGTCTGAGTTTATAGCACAGAAGAGATTAGGGTAATTTGTATCTGCTTACCATAATGTACTTGTAGGGTATTAATTTGTTCATTGGGAATGAAATTATTTTCCCCGTGTTGCATGACAGTCCTATCTAGTTATGCAGAATGTATCCTAGACAATGTCAGTGTGGGCAATTTTTCTCCTGTGTTCAATCATTGTTTTCAGAATAAGGTGAAAGCTTATCTTCCACTGAGGAAGTGTGTTTAGAACCAGTGCACGTCTTCTGCAGAGCTATCACTTTCCAGATCACCTTGGAATGAGAAACAGAGATTGTGAGAATTGAGTTTGCAGTACAGCAACGTCAACAGTTTTGGCTGTGGCATAAAGGTAAGGGTCCTGTTAGACAAGCCTGCTAAATAAAAGGTCGTGAATTGATCCCTGTTTCTTAATAAAGCAGCTTTCTACCACATTGCTTAGGGCCAGATAAGTTTTAAGATTTTTTTGGAAATAAGCCACTTCATATATTCCAAAACAGGGTCAGAGGGAAAGCTAATAAATAAGTAGGATACATAACTTGGATTTTTGCTCACAATATTTACTTTATTTTTTTTTGTTTTTTCTACTGTTTTAGATATAAAGAGTTTTAAAGGCATTCATCTGCAACATGAAGTCTGCAAATGGTGCTGGTATTTAAAAAAAAACAAAACCAAAACACAAGAAAAACCTACCTCCCAACATAAACCAAACAGAAAACAAAGTGCACACTGAAATAGGATTCCCTATTGTCATGGTAACCTTCAGTGGGGAATGATATTCCCAAGGTGTCAGAGGAGGGTGTGTGGCACCTGAGGAGGAGGGCAGAAAACATGCTGTATGAGAAAGAAGCAAGGTCCTCTAAAGGATAAAGCCTTTTTTTAAATTTTATATTGAGTAATTGAACAGTCCTCTCCTCTTAGTATTATTTTATTAAGTAATAGCACACTCTTTGTTTATAGCTTTCTTTTTAAAACTTTTTTTTGTATTATATGCCTGTGAGCCTATGTACACACAAGTAGAGGCCCACCTAGTAGCAAGTTAAAGATATATGTTTACCTTCATTTACTGAGGAATGTTAACAGTTCCCAAAGAAAACTAAGCACAAAAAGCCTCATTGAACACCAGATGGTTTAAATGAAGGCAAATATTCTTTAAAGTTTTAACATCACTTCACAGATTTCAAACATTATTGAGAGAGTCAGTGGGAAACATCAGATAACATTGAATATGTTCATCACCACAAAAATAACATAAGAAAATAAACATCTGGACAAATAAATTGCAAAGGATGGACTTCTAAATAGATAAGTGTCTATCAAAGAATATATTATTTATATTGAGCCTAACTTATTCATAACAAACTAGACTGAGACATTTCTGACACCACATTAAGTTGGAAAGAATGTGAAATGGAAGTTTACCACTCATGTTAAATTTGATGTTGTATACATGAAGAAGAATCTTGCAATCTATAAAGAAGTTATAGAATCCAATAGTTAATAAAGAAATACTAATGGGAGAAAAGAATGGCTCTAAAAAACTAGAAAAGAAGGTTCCCAACCTAAGATTGTCAAGGAACAAGAGACAGAACAACTCCCAGAAGAGCAGTGGGTTGCAGTGGCATGGACGAGTTTATGAACACTTCTCTAGTTTGTTTTCACTACATGCACTATAATTTAAATTGGTATATTTTGTATTTACCGGTGCAGAAGTCAAAATGTAAGTGAGAGTGAGTGTTATTCTAACAGTTCTCTAAAGTGGAACTGGTAAATTAGGATACCCATTCAACTTCACTGTTGGGATCTATTTTAGGATCAGCTGTGGAATGGATGAAAATATTTCCTTAATCAGCTGACCTGATCAGCATGCAGAAGAATTCTTTGGTGTGCAAAAAATATAAAACATTTTTCATTGGAAGACTTCTGTTCAAACAACACCTTGCTAATTTTTATCAGATACATTTATATTTTATATGAGTTGTAATTAAGAGTTTAGGCAGATGCAATTTTACTTTAATTATTGTCACCTAGTGAATTTTTTTTGAAATCAAAATTAATCCTAAATTCTCCTCAATCCTGAATATCATTAAAGTCAGGCTTAACTTAGTGTTGTTTAAAAAATGTTTTTTTGTCTCCAGTTTTAAACATTCTTGTCTAAAGAATAAATAACTAGCTAAATAGACTAACTTAAATAGCTTTTTTGCCAATGACAATATTAAGTAGTTTAATTTTAACTTATCTGCACAAATGTATCACAAACAATAACATAAGGCAATGAATGGTGAACAAAACTGGTTCTCCTGCTTATTCTTAAAAAATTTAGGCTTTGTATCCAATCTTTTGAAATCCCTTTGGGGTTTGTGTTGAGTGCCAGATTTAATACAGACCTTTTCCTCCCTGTGTCACTAACACAATATCTACATTCTATAAATATTTGTAAAGAGAACTTTGTATAAAAAGTGATTTGGTTTTACAAGTTAAATTGAGAATGACAGATATTGTTAGCAAGGAGATAATTTTCAACAGTTTTGGAAGATGCTTAGCCTCTTAGGCTGTTTTCTGTCTGCTGCATGATATTTCCAGAAGACTTCTAGTAAGTTGAAGTCACCTATAAGAAGAAGGACTAGTGATTGTGAGACTACTCCCAGCTGCTTATAGAATATGTCTTGTCGCTAAATTATGTAGAAAATTGCCAACATGACAACATAAAATAGGAGAAAACAAAAGCATGACTTTGCTTCTTTGTTGTATCAGCATCAAGCAGATACCCATTTTTGACAATTCTCTACCCCATTAGCAGACGAAAATTCAAAGTGCTGCTGTAAAAGGGAGAAAATAAAATAATTAACTATAAAGAAATCTACATCACTGCATATATGGTATCAAATGCACTTTAAAATATATATACTGGGTTAGTGTAGGCAAGATTTTGGCAGTGTGAGCAGATGGCCACCAGAAAAGTTCTTTGTAAACTATAGTGTGGGAGAGACATTGGAAAGGTTTGTGGAGGACTGTCTCCTGTGGGAGTGAATCCATGCTGGAGCAGAGAAACTAGTCCTCTGACCAAGGAGGAAGCAGCAGCAGAGCAGAAGAGACAATGGGTGATGAGCTGACCACATCTCTCATCTCCCATCCTTCCAGCTCTGATGTGAGTGAAGACATAGAGAAGTGGGAATAAATTTAAGGTCAGGAAGAAGGGAGTTGTGGGGGTAAGGTGTTTTAAAGACTTGATTTCATTTCTCATTTTAGTACTCTGATTGGATTGCTGATCAATTCAATAAAGTTTCCCCAGTCTGTTATCCCTATGAGAGTATGAGGGATGATGTGGGACCTTTTCCTGTCTTTATTTTGATTCATCAGCCTTTTTTAATATTATCTCTGTCTGATTGAGGGGGAGTGATAGTGTGGCTTTGCTGGGCATGTGGCATCAGTCAGGGTTATACCACTACATTCTAATCCATGACAGGATACTGAGTATGTGCATGTAACAGGAATTAATTAGAGTGTTAATTTTTAATGAGCATTTGGATATTCATAGCAATGGAATTAATATTTTCTGTTTTACTATATGAATATTAGAAGTTATATTATAGAAATGAAGAAAAAGGTATTGGTAATTGGGAAGTATGATAGAAATTTTTTCAAGATTAAATTCAAATCAGAATCAGTGAACGAGCTAGGTCTTTCCTTATACTCCCATAATATTTCAAAGACCAATAAGATTTTGCAAAC
Source organism: Oenanthe melanoleuca (assembly GCF_029582105.1). Lineage (NCBI taxonomy): Eukaryota > Metazoa > Chordata > Aves > Passeriformes > Muscicapidae > Oenanthe > Oenanthe melanoleuca. The sequence continues at coordinate 70,484,642 of NC_079333.1, read as the reverse complement.
ATTTAAGTGGGAAGTGCAATATTCTTAACAGAGGGACTTCAGTTTTATAGCCTCTCCTTTCATTATTTGTGATGAAAGAAACTTCTGTAGAGAGGTCATCACTTCCCCCTCTCCTTTTGCTCCACTTACAGCCCTTCAATTATTTTTTTTTCTTTCCTCATATGTGAAGTCTTTAGTAATATCCATTTAGCAGTATCTTCTTATCATGTTCCAGTAATGAATAAAGCAAGTTGTAGTTAAAAGATAGTGAGGAAATTGGATAAAAATGAATGACCATTTTAATAATAGAAGTTCAGATTTCTTTTTGTAATTCACAGTAGAATTTAACTTGATAGTCCTTCTTTGGCAACTTACATTATAATAAGACAAAAATGTTAATATGACAAATAAAAATGAAAATATAAAAGCAATGGTATTTTTTGGGATCTCAGCTATTTGAGAATCTGCGATAGTTATGATAAAAAAATTGAAGGAAACTGCTCAGGAATCTTTCATCAAGTAACAAATACAATTTTTAGAATTCTAACTTAATTTGCCTCTATCTCTATTCACATATATACACAGAATGCATGTAACTGTATCAAAGTCAGGATTAGACCTGAATGTCTTTTGTTTTTAATTACTGAACTAGCCATTTAAAATAGGATAACTTCACAGAAGATGGAGAATTTATGTTAAGGAGCTGCCAATTCTCAGTGAAATTCAGAACCCAGGGTTTTTTTCTTCCTAGTCTATTTACATCAAATCCAGTCCACTCTAGCACTGAGGAATTGGCTGTTGATGAATCCTGTCCCAAGTCTGACAAGCAGCAAATTGGAGCCCACACTGCAGAGGCAGACACTCAAACACATGCTCCTGCACACACACAGAGAACATCAGCTTGGCTCATCACAGAGCACTGGGTTAGCAGCACCCAAACAAACACCAATTGCTCTCACATAAACATGAACACTGGAGCATAGGGCTGTTCATCTTTCCAGGGGATTAGGACTAAGGGTCACTGGTGGATGCACAAGTCCTGTCACCCCAAACTATCTAAATTTAGCAGCCAATGACAGACAGAAATCCATTAAATATCTGGGTGACATTATTTAAGTCTGCTTAATGTCCATGCAGATAATTTATAAATTCATTGGATCAAAGACTGTTTTGTTTTTTGTTTTTTTTTGCTAGATGTGAGTATCCTTTTCATTGTTTGGTCATTTGTTAGTAAATTACACATACATACAGCAGCTGCCTGTATCAGTCAATATTTTCAGTTGCCAGCTCCTAAAACTCTCCTCATACATGCATATTATGACTGAGATCACACAAAAGCCCCATTTGCTACATGATCTAATAAGAAGATGAGACAGATTGCAGTGATCATGGGCAGGGTTTAAACAGAAAAATGTGCTTGCTTACAGGTCACCAGCCATTTTTACTCCCTCGTCTCTGTTTTCCCATGCTTGTTCTTTGCCCATCTGCCTTGCTCCTTCCCCTTACCTACCATTGCTACCTCTCAATAAACAATGTGTCAAAACCTATTTTTTTTCACTAGTCTCATTTTCCCCATATTTATTTCCTACATCCATACCCAGATGTGGTGTTTCCAATACTGTTACCAAGGCTATTTCAGTCTTCCATCATATCATCCATGGCATTACACGAGATTCTCCTCCCCAAAAGCTGTGTGCCTCCCTGTATTGGTTCTGGCTGGGATGGAGCTCATTTTGTCTCAGCAGCTCTCCTAATGCTGTGCTTTGTATTGGTAACACCCCCGAGCAGGGCTGACACAGCATCAGGGCTCTCTCCCCAAAACTCCTCCCCACCAAGGGGCTGGGGTGGGCAAGATCTTGGGAGGAGACACAACCAGGCCAGCTGACCCGAATTAGCCAAAGAGATTTTCCATGCTATATGATGTCAGCTCAGATACAAAAGTTAAGGGAAGGATGTTAGAATGGAATTCATTATTTACAGTGTTTGTCTTCCTGAGCAAACACCACACGTGCTGAAACCCTGCTTCCTGGGAGGTGGCTGGATGTTGCTTGCTGATGGGAAGCAGAGGTTGGTTGTTTTTTTTTTTTCCCCCTATTTGTGCAGGCACAAACTTTTGCTTTTACTTTAGTAGGCTGTTTTATCAAAATCTACAAATCGTTTTCCATTTTATTTTTTCTTCCCTGTCCAGCTGGGAGGGGGAGTGATGGAGCTGAATTTCCATCCTGAATATTTCACAGTGTTTTTAGACACTTCTTGATATATTTGTGCAATATGCCCAGTAGTTGGACTTTTTTCTCTCTAAAATAATATACTTAAAGAACAATATTGCAATTAAAATATAATTATATTGCAATTTCAGACAGGTTACCTGGTGATTTTCAGTAATCATTCATTAGTAATTAATTTTTTTTTTCTTGCTCCATAATTTATTAATACAGCCAGGGAGTTAGAATCAATTATGCTAACCTTTCTTAGCCAAACATTATATAGCCAGTCAAAGCTAATCACAGAAGCTTCACCTGAGGTAATGCAGTGTTAATAGATGCCTTTCATTCCTTGAAATGTAGGCATTTCTTATTGTGCTGTGATAGTAAATACAAATAATCAAAAGTTCTGTAATGTCATGATGAAAAAAAGATGAAAAGCCACAATTGTGGTGGGATAAAATTACACATTTCTTTCCTATTGTGCTGTTGTTTCCTGAAAACCAATGAATTTTAGAAACCATTAGCAAAGATTAGATTTTTTGTGTGTGTTGGTGGTGGTGTTTTGTTTGGTTTGGGGCTTTTTGTGAGTGTTGTTGGAGCTTTTTTATTATTTGAAGTGTTCCTCTTAAATGCAAGAGACAATAAACAATGCTATAAGTTCTTCTGTCATAACATACTTAAGAAGGCCTAAAAAACACTGTGCAGCTGTGAGAGAGGAGAGAGATCTGAGAGGAGCAGCTCTGTAGACATTAAGGTCGTTGAAGGAGGAGGAGGAGGTCACTGGGCATGGAAGCAGAGATTCCCTAAAGTCTGTACAGAAGACAATGGCAAAGCAGGTTGTGCCCCTGCCACCACAGAGGAGCACCAACCCATCCTGCAGCCTACTGAGGATCCCACATCAGAGCAGGATGCTGGCAGGACCTGCAGCTTGTGGAGAGGAGCACATGCTGGGGTCAGTTTTCTGGACAGAACTCTGAGGCACTCACACTGGAGGAGACTGCTCCTGGAGGACTGCATTCTCTGTTAAGGACTGTGCTGGACCATGGCAAGACTGTGAGAAGAAAGGAGAGGCAGAGAAAAAGTGTTAACAAAAGTGTTAAAAAAAAATAGCCACAACTTTATCCTACCCTATATCCTACCCTATTTTTTAGCAATTAATTAATTCCTCTTCCCTCAGTTTGCTCTGTTTGTGGTGATGAGACATACATCAGCATTTCCATGTCCTTATCATCACCCATGAGGTTTTCCCTCTTATTTTCTCCCTGCCTTTTTAAAGATGGGAAGGAAGAGAATAACTGGGGGAGAGGGGAGTGTCTGAATGCCAGCTGAGGTTAACTGTCACAATGGGATTCATTTCATGTGGTAATATGTCTGTACTGTGTGCCATGTAATTATTTTCTCCAAAATTATGCTTTAGGTTGATTTTAATTGTGAACTGTCTGAGACAGTCATCTTTTCAACCTACACTGTGCCTAGATTGTTTAGATTTATTATCAGACTAATGACATTAATTACTTTGTGAATGGAATGACTATTAAGGCTTGTGGACTTATAGGCAAATAAAATATTTAATACTATGAACTACTCAATAGTGTTCTAAAAATATTAATGCTTGTCTATTTCTTTACATACATTCACAGTTAATTGTCTTCTGTGATGATGCGGGACAGGAGAAAAATTAATATTCTTTACTATACATCTTGAATTATTGCTATATTACAAGACCCATAACACAGCCATCATTCTCATTAAACAAAACAAGCTCAAAATTCAGTTTTCTTACAAAAAGATAGTTATTTCAGGCTGTAGTTTGAAATTTCAAATACAGCCACCCACAAACTTTTATTAACTGAATTTGCATTTACAGATTTCTTGATTTTTGCATAAAACATGTTGAGTAATAAGTAATTAATTACCTGTAAAGAGTTCAAAATTTTCATAGTAGCATAGTTTTATTATTAAATGCATGATAAACAAGTCTTCAGACAGTGAAGTATGTGGCAATCATGATTATGCTTACTAAAATTAATAAAATTATTACTATTTCACATGAGATTTTGTAGTTAAATGGTTCATGTATGCAAAATTTAACTACACAAATTAGTCTTTAATAAGCTGAGTAGAGAATTCAAAACATTCAGTAGAACATAATATTTTATTTGTTTCTGTCTCTATGGGTTGAAGGGCTTCTGACTCTGGTATGTGACATGTGAGAAGTCTCTTATGAGAGGCTTCTCAGTGTTCACAACTTCAGTAAGCCTGCAGTTCACACAGTATATTTACTTAGTATGTATCACTTATTTTACAGTACTTTTCTCCTCTGATAACATGAACTTCTAGGTGATTCAGTCAATCTGATTTTGGATAGTCTTTCCAAGGCTGATCCTGAGGAAGTTGGTTGCCTGCTGTTACAGAAGCACTGGGGTGTGGACGTGCTTCTCTGTCCAGTCTACAGAAATCTGCAGTGGATCTTTGTTCCTCATTACACTTCTTTTTTCAAACACATGGCGTGTTACAGCTAGTTGCAAAAAGGGCTGTCTCATTATGCATTTCAAACTGGAAGCAACTGCTTTGATCCACAAATCACCAAAGTTCTCTGTGTGATTTTGGCCTTTACTTAATATGTCACAGCAGAATACAGAAAATTATATGATGTTTATAAGGTAACTCTGAAATCTGTGTGAGAAGTCTGGATTTTACCACCTTGTTTTCTTGTCATCTGTAACGTTTAATCTTAATTATGTACTTCAAACTTATAACAGCTTGTTTCAAAGATTCCTTGTGTATGCATCTAAACAAAAGTTTGACAAATTTTGCTGAAAAAGCACCTGATAAAAGAGTGATATAATAATATTAATAAATATAATGCTCTGAATTTGCATGCTGCTTTGCATTTCACAATGTGAAACAACAATGTGGGGACATGACCTAATAAACTTTCCTAATGCAGCTTTTGAAAAAAAATAGGATTCTCTTTTTACATAACCCATCCAAGGTTATAAGCAGTTTATCATAGATGCATCTACAGAAAGCTTTACCTTATAGTTTGAGCTTCTCTTTTTAGAAAAAAAGAAAGCATATACCCCTGTCCTCACTTGAATCCATATTTAATACAATTTCCTGAGATGAGTTTTCAGTTCTGTACGGGTCAAAAATTTTGAATTTCCTTTCGAATTTGTGGGGATTTAATGAACATACAAAAGTCTGAGTTCACAATGTGTGCAAGTGGATTTTTATGAATGAAAATCTTCTTTTCTAAAATATATATTTTCTCTCAGCAGGTGGAATGAAATCCATGGCAAGAGGTATTTACATTAATTATGTCTTTTTGACATTACGTTGACATATTTAAGAGTGTGGACTCCAGAGGAAACAACACCTCTGAGGTACTGGGAAATTTACACTGTTAAAAATCCTCTTTTGGTTTTGGGTTGAACTCATACTTTTCTATTGGAGGTATAGCTTGTATGTTTGTTTGGCTGACAGATGGAGACAGACCTTTTTATGAAGGCTCATAATGATAGAACGAGGACAATGGTTTTAAATTGAAAGAGTGTAGGTTCAGACTGAAAGTTCTGTTACTCTCAGGTTATAAATGGAACAGGTTCCCCTGAGAAGTTGCCCCATCCCTGGAAGTGTTCAAGGCCAGTTTGGATAAGGCTGTGAAAAATCTGGTCTAGCAGGAGGTCCCTGCCCATGGTCAGGGAGTTGCACAAGGTGATTGTTAAACACCACTTTCAACACAATTTTCTGATTCTGTGAGTCTATCTCTATCTAAGAAATATTTGTCTTCTACACTATCTTACAATTCACTTAATTGTCATATTTAACCCCAAATGACAACTAAGTAACACACAACAAGGTAGGGAAGAGAATTGGAATGAAAAGATTAACCTTGTGGTTTGAGATATGAGCAGCCTAATAACTGAACCAAAAAAATAATTATAATAATAATTATAATAATGGTATCATTACTAATAAAATAGAATTAATACTAAATATTTCATTTATAATAATAATAATTGTCATTATAAAGAGATGAGGAGAGAGTAACAGAAACCCAGAAGAAATGGGTGATGAAAAATACTCACAACCCACTGGCCAACACATAGTTCATTTCCAAAAAGTGATGGACCTCCTTGCAGGTAACTCCTACAGTTTCTGTATTGGGCATGATGTCCCATAGTATGGAATATACATTTTGCCAGTTTATGTCATTTGTCCTTGCCATGCTCCCTCCCAGCTTTTTGTGTAAGTCCTCACTAGCAGAGACAATGAAAAATCCTTGACTGAGGGTAAGCACTGCTTAGCAACAACCAAAACATCAGGGTGTTATCAACATTCTTCTCATAATAAAGCCAAGAAACACAGCATTGTACCAGCTACTAAGAAGAAAATTAATTCTATCCCAGATGAAACCGGGACATTAATAAAGTGAAATGTCTCCCTCCTTATGTGAGTTACTAAATAACACAGAGCCAGTATATGACTATATAAATATTTATAGAAATACGGATATATAAGTAAGCTTTTTGCCTTAGGTGGTCCCTGTGGCAGACAGCACTAGTATCCAATTTAAGTGAATGTGGTAGTAATATACACTGTCTATCTGTGGTAGCTCCAGGCACTGACAATAACACTCATCAAGATTTAGTAGCATCTGGTTCCTGTTATTAGGATATGCATTAAAAGACACTAATTTGGTTAGTCATTTCTTAATTAGAATGGCTTGAATATTTTTCTGAAATTTACAGAATTATGACATGGTTGTTAAAGGGACATTGTGTTTATTCGTTTATCCAATGAATTCTGTAAGTTACATAAATAGTTTTTCAAGTTTGCCTCCTAACTACTGCAAAAAAAAAATGTTTCATATTGTCAGTGTAATGGCTGAGAGGATGCTCTCCATCCATGAATGAAATACCATAAATCACACGTTGGTGCTCACACACTTTTGTGAACTCTACAAATCTGATGCTTGAAAAGATGGAAAAGCAAGGCTTTTCTCCTTTGATAATGATTTAGCTTGCTTTTAAGCATATCCTTGTGTCTTATTGCTCATTTTCCCATGTATCTTGATTAATTAAACAGAAATTTCAGACAGAAGCATGTTAACTAAAACTCCTATTCTTTAGGAAAAATCGAATGTCTGTCCAACCCCAGTGACTGGCACTTGGTTTAACTTTTCCCAGTCTGTCCAGTCACTGATCCAGGTCCTATGGCACCCAGACACTCACTCTAGTTCAGCACCATGAGCACCTTATGACCTGAGGTCCCCACCAGTTGCTTTACTCAGACATCCACACACACACACACACACACCCCACACACAGCCCGCACACAGAATGGACTTTCCCCTCATGCAGGTTAGGAGTCAGAAATGCAGAACTGTACAGACACTGATGAATAAGAACAGGAAAAACAAGTGTACTTTATTTCATTTGTGACAAGCTCTTCTTATTACATTATTCCTCAATTTCCCCATCTTTGTTGTTTTCCAAATCACCTAAAATATTTCCTTTTCCCAATTTTGTTTTCTTCCCTAAGAATCCCACAAGAAGTCCCTGGCATTTCAGTCCTCATTTGGTCCTCCTTTGCACTCCATTTCACAGACAGCACCCTCTCAGTCTCCCCTCCCACCCTATCACCCACAGTCAGTTTTACAGGAGCTTTAGTGTTAACTTATCTTGATGGGTTTTACATTTTACACTTGGACTGAATTGTCTGAGACAGCTCTGGGAAGACTCAGTATGTGGTGTACAACCAGTACATGGTGATCCTTCCTCTGAAATTTTGATTTGAGGTTCTGATATTGCACCCCTGTCCTCCCCTGGCTTGTGGGGATGATGGTTCTCCTGTGCTGGGCCTCTCCTAGCCAGGGCAAGGTATTGTTTGGTCTTCCCTTTGGTCTGCCATTGTCTCTTTGGATTCATGTGTTGGTGTGCAGACAAGCTGTTATCATATAACCCTCTAATGTAAATGTAAACATATGCAAATAAGCTAATGGATAGCTAAGGGAAATATGGTCAGTGAAGACAGCAGAGCTATTCAGCTTACCAACTGAAGTGTCAGCTGACTAACCCTCCTAGATTTTTCCTCTGGGCAAAGACTTGACTCATTTCCTTGACTTCTGGGATACCTGTGCAGGGTACCTTTTAGATTTTTAACTGGTTCATATAATGAAAGTAGTGCTAATATTTCAATTTCTACTGCATGAGCAACATTTATAATAGAAAACAAACAAAAAAAATCTTGATTTTTCCTCTGTATATTTTTGTTGGTGGTTGCTAAAAATAGGTTTCTCTGAAAAATTACATGAGTAGACAAGTGTAGTGAATCAGCCATGCATTAAACTAGGGCAATGAAACACAAGGATTGCTTTCTTCAAATAAGCTTCCAAATGTAATTTAGATTTTGTTAGCTAGTAAATAGGTTCCGGAAGAACTGATACAGCTGAACCAATATCCAACATCAGTTCACTGAAGTGTGGCTATCCTCCAGGGTTCCAAATGCCAACATAACAAAGTATTTTATGAGCAGGATGCAGTGAACAGAATTAAAATATATTCTGGACATTTGTATCAGGCATGACAATTTTATCTATCTGAAACCCTAATAGATATTTTCCCATCACATCTGCAAATCAGGGTACTTATCCCAGGTAAGAAGCCTGGGAATGATTTCAATTTGCACATACTGTCCTTGCAATTGTTAATTAACAGAAGACAGTCGAGCTGTTGGAATCCAACTCTTCAAAACATTCCATTTCCTAACTTTAACCCTAACCCAAACCTTAAGCCTAACTGCAGGCCTAATGCTAACGCTAATACTAACCCTAGCAATATCCCTAACCCTAGGCAGAACCCTATCTCTAGGTGGGCCAGTGAAGCCTCCTGGGTGACAGCTTTGCATGTGCACAAATGGTGTCCATGGTGCCATGTGGTAGTAGTCTTGTATCCTTCTAGGGGGGCTTTTTCTCATTGCAGTAGGTTGAAAGCTTTGGGGTTGTTGGTTTTCAGGACCCAAACCCTAGGCAAAACCCGAACCCTGGCCACAAAACCCTCTCACTCTTATCCCAACCTAGAGAATATTCCCCACTTACTGGAATGCTAGGTCCTTTGGCTGACATGCTTACATATATTATTTCACTTTTATGAGGATCTCTATCCCCTTTACAAGTGTGATGCTTATTCTGAGAGTGTTATTTGATGGTCTCCAGCCATTTCACTTTCACTCTCACTTCTCAGACATTCAAATAATCTAATGAAATGTGGTCAACTGTATTTGGGTAGACAACATTAGTGAAATAAGGGCTACCAGGCAGCAGTTTTCTCATTCTAAGTTAGACATAACTGATCAAGTGAACCATACTCTGAATATTTTTCACTCTAATAGTGAAATAGAGTGCAAATAGTTCATAGAGGAGCCCAAACCTGACCATCTAATAAAATAAAATAAAATAAAATAAAATAAAATAAAATAAAATAAAATAAAATAAAATAAAATAAAATAAATAAAAAAATTAATTACCAAAGATTGATTGGTTACTCTCTGGGCTGTATCAGGCCCAGCTCTGATCCTGTGCTGATACATTATGGGGACTTGAGCTGCTGACCTGACCGAGTAGTGAGAAAGTCTTCTTCAACATAGGGGAGTCACAGGTACAGCTGTTGGTGGGACTGGTGAGAGGCATAATCCAGACTTCAAGGATTCATAAAAGAAAATACCAGAAGGCAAGTTCTAAAACCCTAAAACAACAAAGACAGAGTGGCTTGGTCTTGTCCAGAACTGATTAGAGATTGCTGGTGCCAGGTCAGGCCTGGCCATCAGCATCCAGAACAGTGCTGGAGGCACACAGTCAGGCTTTTCAAAGTACACTTTTGTTTTTACTGGAGGTAAATTACTGGTAGCAAGAATTAACTAAGAAGATTAATAAAGCAGTAAAAGTTAGCCTTTAAAAGTTTACTGAGAGTGTTTTCTTTAGAGCAACTACGATATTAAGATTAAGTAATTTTTGTAGTCTCACTGTGAGAAAGCTCAGCATCAGAATGTCAGACTGGTTCTGCTAGTTTTGCCTAAAGAAGACTTTAATTTAAATTAAATTAAATATACTCCTTTCTTTTGGTTCTCTTTAACAATTCCACCTCCTCTATAGACATGCCTTTAAAACCACATTATAGGTACTAAATTTTCTATTATTTTTTTCACTAGTAAATTTAGGTTTGATTTATTTAAAAATATGGTGTTATTTTAGGTTTTTTTTTCTTTGACAATTTATTTTTCTTGTGGTAATGGCATAAACCACACCTGTAAATGTGCACATTTTTCCAAATACCCATCTATATAATTAGCCATATTGCTTTAAAGGGGATTTATTAAAAGTTAGAATAGAGTATTTCTGAATGAACAGCTAAGTTTTATTTTTTAAAAGTAAATTATGGTAGGTTTTCATCTTTTCAGGGAGAATTATTTAAAGAATGAAGACATACAAAACTGACCTTATAACAATGGTATTAAACTTCATCCTGTTACTAATGCATAATAATAGCTGCTTTCTCACACATATTTTCTTTTAAAAATCTTTAGCTTTATTCTTTATTCATATGTTTCTCATATATGAGATTGGAAAAGCTATATGCAATTATTTTGTAATTTATACTACTCATAAGTGGCTTTATTTTTTTTTGCTGTTTATCACCTAATTTTTCAGAATATTGATTATTCTTATGCATGAATATGCTATCTTTTCCCTACCCTTTACTCTGTTGAGATGTCTGCTAGACAAAATGTACTGATTTATATAATTGCTGCATCTATCTTCTGCTCCAGCACTTCCACTCTAGGTTCAGATAACAATTACTTGGGGTTAAAAAGCCATATAAAGACATACATTATTTATTCTTTCTTTAAATAATAACTTCCTTTAAAATCGATTTTAGGCACCTTAATACATACTAGATGGTGACTGAGAATGTTATTTTATTTATTTAACCAGCTGGTATTCTTGGTGGTGAGGGTCCTCCAAGAAAACTTAGAGTCCTGTTAATTAAAATACTTTCAGGACAGGTGGCAATGCCCAGGTATTCCCCTCTTGGTGGGGGTGGGGGCAGTTTGACTCAGTCTCTTGCAGCAGACTCTGGATCAATTGCATCACTTTGCATCTTGTGCAGTCCTGTGGTACAAAGCTCAGGAATAAGTCTGGGGAGAACTTTAGTGGTCTTTGATCGATTATGACGCCCCCTCATATGCCTCTCTTGTGAATGGGGGGTTCCACAGCTGGACTGGGTTTTGTAAGGGCAATGGGTGTTCAGAGGCCCCTCTGACCAGAGGTAACGCCACACACCCAAAACTCCTCCTCTCCCTCGGCTGTGGGGGTGAGTCTGTGTAAATGTTCCCTCAGCAAATCAGTCTGTGGGCTGTGGCCTCCCCAGCCCCAAACTCAGCCAGAGATGATTCTCAGCACAGCTCTGTTTTTGGCTTTCTTGTTAATGCATCCTTCTCCCTCATCCTAGTTTGTTTCTTCCTAGATCTAGGATGGTTAAACAATAGTATCTTATCTTGAATTCCTTTAGGTGGCTTAACTCACAGTCCGAAGTTCTTCTTAGCAGGCATCTTCAGGGAGGGGTGTGCTTCAGTGACCATAGCTTCTTTGTACAATTTTGTCATAATGGCCAAAACCCTTTCATGACAATGTTTAGTCTGACAGATATTCAGCATAAACAGACAATGGCCTTGCCGGCCCTGTAACCCCAAGCCAATGTCTCTTACTTTCTTGATAACTAAAGCAAATTAGTAGTTAATAGTCTAAACTGCATTATCAACTTTTTCCTTTGCCTTGGTGTTCTAGAAGGGAATATATTTAGAGCTTCTCTCTCATTTTTTTCTTTCCCAGATATACCTGAATTATTAAGGTTCAGTAGATGATGTCTAGAGCCTTTGGAAATCCTCCCCTCCCAAAAAACCTACTTGGTTTTTTTTTGCTAGCAAATGCCAGAATCATTTAATGAGTTAGAATTGGATAGACAGACTAGAGATCTCATTTGTCTAAGCATGTTTTTAGGAAAGCTTCACCATACAACTATTTTTAAATATAACCAAACACTAAAAATATTGTAGAATATTTATAAACTATTTATAATACCTTTATACACCAGCAGCTGTGTTTGGTTTGTTAACATTTACTAGAGTTGATTAATGTAATTTTTGTAATTTTGTTAAGTAATATTTTTTTATAATAGTGTATAATTATGATTTCACAAAGAATAAAATTCACTTCACTGGATCAGATTATTAAGTACATTACTTACTTGAGTTCCACTAAGCTACCAGTGCACACTATTTTAGCCAGAATAGGTAGACAGTATGAATATTTATTTGTACCCAAAAGTAAAAACTACTATCCTCCTTTTTCATTTTTTATATGATTAAGTAGCTCTGTTTTCCATTTCGTCTTCAAAGCAGACTCACAAATGAGGTCATATTTTGTTATTTCAGAATACCATTCCTAAAACTGCAACACAAAACAAAATAAAACAAACCTCTGTGTTTAAAATATTTCTTTACAGTTCAGAAGCAATTTAATGCAGTATTTTTAGTTCCATTTTGATAGGTTCCAAGCTTTTCGTTACTTATTGTTGCTCCCAATATTCCCCAACAAATTTATTTTCATCAGATTCTGCCTTACTTGTTTTTGTTTTGTTTTTTTTTCTTTCTCACATTGTTGCTAGTGTTGGAGATAAATCAGAACTATAATCCACTCACAAAATGAAGCAAGACACAATGGACCTCTGTTCCATATTTACAAAGTAAAATCCTAATATTCATACTGTGTGCAATTTCTTCTTATTCTTCTACATGTAAATTTTAGAAATATTCATAAATTATTTTGGGGCAGGAGAAAATAATGAATATTAAGATTTGTGTAAGTTAATAAATGCTAACATTGCAGAAGGCATTTATTTTTATATTTTGTAAATGGAAGGCATTTCCTGTTTTGGATTTCTTTTTTTTTTTTTTTAGTTTTAATATCGCTTTCGTATACATTGACTGTTTCTCATTTATCTTGCGCAATTTCATACTCCAACTTCCTCAAATGACTGTGGTTATTTGTCTTCAAGGTAAGTTCTGCTATAATCCCATGTTCCTTCTTGATTTTTCCTTTTCTTTTGCTTTGTTCTTTTTCTTGATTGGTAAGTCTCGTTATTCTTTCAGTTAATATGTACTTTCTATTTTGGATTGGAATGTCAAAACTTGAAAGAACTCTATTCTGTATAGAAGCTACAGCAGATGCTTATGTAGCCCCTGAAGGTACAGTTCCAGTTAAAAACTTCTATGAACAAAACTATTGATACCTATATTTTAAATTCTATTGAACTGAAGAATAGCTAGTACAATGAAACTAAAATCCTAAGTTTTGTAATTTCTAGGAATGAATACACATTTTTCTCTAGCTATGCAACTTCTTTAAAGCTGAACTGTTTTGAGTCTGTTTCCATTACTTATCTGACAGAATATATTTAATTTTAATAGCAGAAAACTTTCCAGACATAAATAGAAAGTAATATTAAAATTTAATACAGCTTTTACTGCTAAAATCCACCTTAAAATGATTCTTTTTCATTATGATGCATTGTTATTGCTATCACTTTAGCCTTGTTCTTCCCATTCTTTCTGATCTTCTTATCCTTTCTTGAAAGAAAGATAGTCTCTCAGTTTGGGGATGAACTCTGCTATTCACAAATTCACCTTCTGGTTTTCTTCCACATAAGAATTAAGTGTTTTGGGACATATTTAATAGAGGGCAAAACTAAAAAGTGACAGTTCTGACTCTGTGCCGGTTCAACATATTACTCAGTCATTAGAGCACTCTTAAATCTTACTTAAATACTTTGACAAATTGAACAAATTTTATGACACATTCCCTGCCTTCTGCTGTGAGTCACATACAGTCTTTCCTCTTGATGCTGTTACATTTGATATGTGGTGACCTGTATGTAGAACACTATTACACCATAGAGATGAGGTCATTAAAACAGTAACTTTTTTTGAATCCTCTTCATACTTGATTCAGAACAGGAACCTAAATTCATTTTCTGTAATTTTTTTATGAGAAAACACCAAGTTCTGATTTAATTTCATACTGTGTGTGTAATCAACAAAATTCAAATTGAGAAAGGTTAATTCATGGGGAATAAAGCATGGCTAGAATATATATGGAGGAGTCCACCATTGTTTACTGTATTAAGTCTTTTCCTTAGTGAAGTGTTTGACATTGTTCCTATAACATCTTCGTAAGTAAGCTGGAAAAACACAGGATTATCCTGACAATAGGCCAATAATGCTCCCTTGGGTCAAAAAAGGCCAATAGAATGCTGAGCTATATTAGGCAGAGCATTTCCAGTGAGTCAAAGGAATTGATCCTTCCCCTGTGCTCAGCACAGGCAAAGTCACAGGTAGAGTGCTGTGTCCAGTTTGGGGTGCTCCAGCACAAGAAAGGCATGGATAAAAAATCCAAAAGTAGTCCACAAAGACAGTTAAGAGATTGGAACATAAAAATAGCCTCACCCAGCCTGAACACAGACAGGGTTGGCAGAGAGACAGCTCTTCTTCAGTTCTGTAGGTGATGGAGCAGTTTGTCTGGTTAGTTCCAGATGTCATAAACTGCTCATATTCTACCCATTTATGGATATCCCTCCAGAGGTGAGCATACAACTTTTTCAAGGGACAACTGGCATTCAGCAACACAAGATACAGTAGCAACAGGTCTGTGATGCCCTTCACTGTATGGTTGACCAGTCACTGAAACAGCTTGCCCACAAAGACTGTGGAACTCCATCCCTAGTAAAATTCAAAAAGGGAGGGCCTTTCAGCCTTAATTATTCTGTGGACTTTCATATGAGAAAAGGCTGAGATACTTGAGATGTAATAATAATTTTCTGTGGAATTTCCCTCTTTGTTATTAACTAACCATTTAACACTTCTTCATATTTAAGATTTACATATGGCCAGGGAGGTCATTCTTCCCCTGTACTTGGCACTGGTGAGGCTGCACCTTGAGTGCAGCCCCTCAGTTTAGGAAGGATGTTGAGATCTTGAGTGCGTCCAGAGGAGGCAACAAGGCTGGTGAGGGGCTTGGAACACAAGCCCTGTGAGGAATGATTGAGGGAGCTGGGGTTATTCATCCTGGAGAAAAGGAGACTCAGAGATGACCTTATCACTCTCTACGACTCCCTGAAATGTGGTTGTAGTTGGTGGAGGTCAGTCTCTTTCTCTACGCAGCAACTGACAGAACGAGAGGACACAGTCTCAATCTCACCAAGGGAAATATAGGTAGGATATTAGGAAAAAGTTTTTCACAGATAGAGTGATCAAGTACTGGAATGGTCTGCCCGTGGAGGTAATAGAGTCACAATCCCTGGACGTGTTTAAAGATTGGATGTGGCACTCAGTGCCATCATTTAGTTGAGGTGTTAGGGCGTGGTTTGGACTCTATGATCTTGAAGATCTCTTCCATCCTAGTCATTCTGTGAATTCTGTGAATTTTGTGACTATAGTGAATATTCAAAATTTAAAAATGTTAATATTCTTAAGATTTGTTGTATTTTTTTTTAAATTCTGAAATGAGCATTCAGTTACAAAAAATAAAGCTAAACAAAACTCCAAGCAAACAAGTTTGCAAATGTCTCTTTTCCTCCACTTCTGAGACATAAAGCATACTTTCAGTGTCCTAAGAGGTATTCATCACCCTCCCCTTGAAACAGCAGAAATAGATATTGAAGTAAAAGTCAACATTTCCTATTCTTAGAAGGTTTTCTAACTGTAAGTCCCAACTTTTAGATAATTACATTATTTCTGGTTTTATGCTTTCCTGCATATAAATAAATAATTTCAGTGAGAAGTATTTAAACTTACTTTATACATTTCTTAGACATAATTCTCAATCATTTCCTAGATCTTGCGACTTCTAAATTTGGTAAAAATACATTTGTCTACAATCCTACTTTCTAGAGCTTAAAAACTAAAACTAAAATTTCAGCTAAAAGTTTTCCAGCCTTCTGTTCTACATATGATAGTCTTTAAAATTTGCACAATAATGAAATTTGACTTTTGTTCAATAGGATCACACTTGGCTTGGTTCAGTTTATCACCCATAATATTTTTTGATCATTTTCTCCAGTTGGCTATTTTTCATTTTCTTTTTTGTGATTTTGATATTTCCTGATTGAGCACAGAACCCTGTGTATGTCTTTATTTGAATTAATTGACTGATCAGTGATTATTGATCAATAATAATTATTGATAATTATACATTTTAAATCATTCCTCCAATGGAATGAGGATGGTTTAGATTCTAGTTATGTCCTCAGAAATTGCAACTATTTCCAACTCTGAGCAGCAAATGGATTTTCTATGACCCCTTTTTATAGTATTATTTAAATAGTTCAAGCAATTATTTAATTGAACCTGCTAGATGTACTGCACTTCACATGGAATGTTCTGCTACTTTTTCACTGAGGCACTGCTAACTATTCTTCAAAGTGCATGCTTTAAGTCAGCTTTCATCTTAGCGCTGTGCCACCTAATTTTCTAAGTCTAATTATGAAGATGCCATAAAAAAGAAAATGTCAACCAGACCAAGTAAGTTACATTTTTCCTTTTCCTCCTAAAAACTAAACCAGAAATTTTGTTGAAGCAAGGCTTAAAATTGTTTGGCTTGATTTGCTTTTCACAAATATATCAGTACAAGTATTACTATAACCAGCCCAAACTTGTCTTAGAATCTTACAGTACAAACAGCCCTGTAAGCAGGAGACAGATGCATGATCTCTGCTTTATGATATTTATGAGTTAAATATAGTACAGACGATAACAGACGCACTGAGACAGACCTGAGAATACTCAGAAACAATAAGACAATATTGATCAGTAAGAAAAGGAATGATCTGTGTGCAATAGCAGTCTAAACATATTATTTTTGTTCTGGATATGGATATATATTCCTTTCTTTAATACAAATGCACTTTTATTCCAAAAATACCTTCATATATTTTTTAGTATTTTTTTAAATTTAAACATACTCTCAGATCTTTGCAGCCCAAAGAGCTGCTGCCAAAATTATTTATCTTCTCTGTCATTCTGCCCATCTCCCTCCTCATACCATTTGAAACATGTCAGTAATTTCCCATTATGCTGCAAGTCAAACTTATACCAGTTACGTGGTTAGATTACTCCGCATTTCTTAACACCTTGTCTTTACTTCCCACAATGCTACTCAAAGGATGGCAGCCTCTTTTGTATTCCTACATTTCTATAACAAATGTTACTTGACAGGATCTAGATTTCTAAATATATACGGGGAAAAATGTCAAAAGTGAAGCACTTGTCTTCAGAAGAATGATCCAAATTTCCTAAATTTTTTATTTATTTGTGCCTCCAAAGGATATTATTAAGATTTTCTACTTTCCTTTGTGCTTCCAAAAGATGTTATTTAGACTTCTGTTTTGCCTGTATTTCTCTGAAATCCTGCTCACCAATATGAAATATGCTCACCAATTTTGAATGGCTGAAATTATTTTCTAGTGATCAAATATAAATATATATGTGGTTTTACCCCAATAGAAAGCTAAGCACCATAGAGCACCTCATTCATTACTTATTCTTTCAGATGCATTTTAGGGAATGCTGAGGAAATTAAAATATTCTCTAGATATTTAACAAGGTAACGAAAGCATTGAATAATTAACATGGAGTACTAAATGGTATAATTACGATGGAAATCCTCAGCAGTCTTACTGATAGTCAGGTAGATTTTCTTTGCTTGTGTTATACAACACCCATTTTTATATTTCTTTGATATCACTAATCTGAGTGTGGTAATAGGTTGATATTTTTACTTGCTATCACTTGAATGAATCTGTGTAAATTTAGGTGAAAATTTGATTAGGTTTAGAAAATCCTGTAATGCATGCTGATTACAGCCACATTTTAACAATTTTTCTAATAAATTTTCAAACACTGTGAAGTTTGAATTGCAATTATTCACAGAAAGTTATTGATCTTTTGTCTCTTAACATAAAAAATGCTCTATGGACAGAACAATAGGAACATATATTGTAAACTGCATCCTTCAGTGTATCAAATGCAGTATAACAAGCCCGTCAAAAGAGGAGGGTAAGAAACCATGAGAGGGCTGGAAGAAATGTTTCACAAGGAGTGGCTGAGGGCTCTGTGTTTTCCTAATTTGGATAAAAGGAAGCTAACACATTACCGTTTTGTTCTGTACAGTTTCCTGAAGAGGGGAAGCAGAGAGGGAGGTACATATTTAACTCTTCTCCCTTGTGTTGGGTTGATGTGACCAGAAATGTGTATTCTATCACCGTTTGTTGAAGCCGGGTGAGGTAGTGATTCCTTATCTCCATGGCACACACCATCTGCTAATGGGCCATCTTTAATAGTAGGTGGGGCAATCATCTTTATCTTTTCCACAACCCACCCACCCTCCAGGAAGATATCATCTGCTGCTGGCCCATTCAGTCCTACTGTATGACTGATAAAATTACATCATCCCATTGGGAGATGCTCCAGCCAGGGGAAAGAGCCAAGCCTTTCCTACCTAGATAAAAACTGACATTTTGGACAGCAAGTTACCTTCTTTCCACTGGATTCCAGAGGAAAGGTCGGACCTTTCCGCATCATCCCTGGACTTATGGAGGAAGGCTGCACCCTTCTACAGGAGCACTGTTTCAGCTGAACCACATCTGACACTGCAGGAGGACTGCAGCCACCATTTGATCAGACTGCTGCCAACACCCTGACGGGGTGTCAGGTTGTGTTCTGACTCTGACAGTGTTTCTGGGATTTTATTTTAAATCTAATACTACTTCTAAACCTGCTACAAGAGAAAAGCAACCATCACTGGTGGTTAAAACAATATTTTAAGTTATGTCTTTACGTGCCACAGCTTCACCAAGGCATCTTACAATCTACTTTAAGTAGTAATTTCTTATTGCTTAATTTTGGTCTACTATCCTACTGGCAAGTCACAATTCAATTCTTACTAGAGACCAGAACATCATTAACTGATTGATTCATTGACCTTTTCTGTATTACCTATTTTTTAAATGTACTTCACAGGTAATTAAGGTCCTTGTAGTTTATTTTATTTTCTTATCTACTTATATTATCTTTATTTTATTCTACATAAGTTGTAGCTCATCTTTCAAACTCTAAGCTTCTTATGTGTTTGTTCGATACATTTAATTTATTTATTTATTTATTTGGTATAATCCTATTTTCATTTTTCTATGACTACATTTTATATTCAGACAAAAGAGTTTGTGGCATAAAAGTTTCTTACCACAGTTCCTAACTTTATTTACAACTAAGAAAAATCTACTCTATTCTCTTTTGAGTCATCTTTAGCTCTTCTTTTATTTGGGTGCAAGCCAAGGAACAAGTTATTGATATGATGCAAGAAGAACTACAATTACTGAATTACCACCCTGCATCTCCATGACCTTGGCTGTCCTTGATAATAATCAGGCAAAGCACGAAGGATTCAGAGAATGAAAGAATAAGATTTACCACGAGGGATGACTATAACAATTCAGAGACCAATTGCAAAATTAAATTTATATTTATTCAATGGCATGTTTTTAATGATTCTTCATATTCAGAAGGATTCCTCCACTAACCTTTTAAAAGTATTGCAGTGGAAACTTCTCATCATTCAGCTATTTTGTATTCCACCCTTAAAACCTCATGTGAAACAAAGGTAGTTTGCATATATAATTTTTTAATGTTATTTGGCTGTGTTGGTTTCACGTGCTTGGGGGGAGGGATGGATTTACTTCAGGGCAGGCTCCATGAGGCTGGGGAGTGGGAGGGGCTCTCCCGTCTCTGAGAGCTTCCCCTGTGAGCTGCTGCCACCAATCAGAGAGCTGATTTGGTGATGGACAGCTCAGGAAACCAATGAAAAGTTATTTCGCTTTCACAAATCACAGCGGATCGGGTTGGCTGTTGCTCTTTCGGTTTCCAGCCTTCGGAGGCGCAGTGGCCTCCGGCCAAGGCACCGGTCCCCGGTCTGGCTCCGGGCTCAGCGGGGGGCCCCGGCCGGCTCCGGCTCTGTGGGGAGCCCCTGGCTTGGGGGCCCCTCGGCTCTGCATGGCTCCAGCACTGGACACATGGCCCCAGCCCTGCCCTGCTCGGCTGGGCTCGCCTCTCCACATGGCAAAAGGGGCCTCCAGCTGCCCGTGTTGTTTCTTCACGATCTGGATACAATTTTAACTTCTTTATGCCTGGATAAGATCCTCGATCTCCTGAGCTTTCCTAAATAAAAAAAAAAATGAAGCACTGAGACTACAAAAGTCAGCGGAATAAAGATAAAATTCCTGATGGGAAGAGACTGACAAAATGCCACTGATAAGTAGCTGAAAACCATTTTTGTGGGCTAAGGGGATTGTGACTTCACTATACTTGGGAAGATTTGGATGCTTGAAGAGAAGACTTTTTGCCTTGGGGAAATTGAGCTCTCTCTCTGTCCTGGAACTGGAATATGAACAGAAACATTTGATAGTGAAGGAGATGAAGAGAATTTTGTTTTTCAGCAGCCTGCCTTTAAAAGTAGTACCCCAATTGTATAATATAATCCATAGCACATCTCTGGAACAACTGTGAAAAATAGGAGGAGAGTCATAATCTGCAATATTTTCCAAGGTGGATGTGAATTGTGAAGGTGAAGACACTCCCTAAGGCATAACTAAAAAAGGACTTTTCTCTCTTACGTAAACTAAAATGATTATCTGGATGTATAAATAACTGAAGTGTTCTCTGCATGTTTTTTGGTAAAAAATGTGGAATGAAGGGGAGGAGGGAACAATCTAGGAATCTTATTCTAAATTTTTTGTGTTATTAATAAATTTCTTCTTATACCTTTTTAAGTTTTGAGCCTGTCTTGTCTCTTCTCCTGGGTCCTTTCTCTAAAAAAAAAATAAACATATTAAGGTTGGCAAACCCAAGTCACACCGTGACACTGGCATACCCTTATATGCCTATCCATTTACTGATATTTCTACAAAGCAAAGTGTGTTCTAGCACAAATTTTAAGGGCATACCCTGTTGTGTAGTGGTAGATTTATTGATTTTGGCTTGTTCTTCCAAGTCAGAAAATGGTTTTTGAGATATACAGTCATGTTTTCTACTGTTATAAGGAGTATAGATTAGTTTGATTTAGGTTATTAATCAGATCTATGCTTTTTAATTATTTTTGGTCTTTGAATTCAGAAGATCTTTATCATCTCTTTGCAACTTGGCAATCAACTCTCAAAGGCAGGGAACCATCTTAAAAATGCCCCATTTCAGTCTAAAATTTGCACTATCAATTGAATATGTCTCCAGACTACTGACTGTGCTGATCAGAGCACCATTGATTTTGAAAGGGAACTTCAGCACCTTTTTCATGTCTGAGCTCTAGAGAAGTGGCATTTGGATGTATAGATCTGAAGCTGAATAAGTTCCTACTTTGTGCTGCCTTAGAAAGCACCATGATTTTTTATGACATAAATATCATATCATTTTCTGATGCGGTTACACTGTGTCTATGTCCTAATTATTTAAGATCAGACAAAGTATCGCATCATGGATGGAGAAGGATACAAAGAGGCTCTTTCAGTCTCAGTTTATTGCAGGGCGATGGTGTGGCCGGAAAGAGACCGAGTCTCTGCCCGCACCAGGTATTCAGGAGAAGGGAATGGGAGTGGCTTTGGCTAGCTGCCAATGGGATGAGGACACAGAGGGACTAGGATCAGCATACCGGCCCCCGGTGGGTACAAGGACACAGGGGAAGGTCACAGGACCTGAAAGGAAGACATGAACTGGGGTTTCCAGGAAGGAGGTTACAGGATCCTGATATAATTTCCTATACCTCAAATACTGAATTACAACAATTTTCTGGGACGCTAATATCACAAATGAATAAGATAACAGGTTGGCAACATTTCTGTCTCCTACATAATTAAATGAACTATAACAGTCTAGTGATCTAATTTTGTTTGGCTTTGAAATCCCCAGTACAGAATAGATTCTTATGGTCAATCTTTTACATGTGTGAGCAATTTCTAGAAGTCCATTTCATCTTTTTCTTTTTTGCCTTCACTCATCTCAGAAATATGTTTAAACTTTCTAGGTAGTCAAATATTGTTTACACAAACTTGGTAGAATGTCCAGATTTTATAAAGGTCCCGTATGTTTTCTTGTGTATGACAAAGAAATAAAGATTTATAAAAAGTCACTTAAATGCGTGTATTTTTTTTACACCTTCATACATTAGAAAAATGTAGATTCTTCTATATATCATTTTCTTCTCCTGATTTGGGAGCAAAAAGATTATAATAAAAATCCAAGCAAACAAACCCAAACCCCTTATTTTTTTTATTTCAGGTTAGAAATTACTTCTAAGTAATTTTGAATTACACAGAAATTGTAAATAGGTGGAAAGAAAAATCATTGTGTTAGATGTTTCAACAAGAAAAATACTTAGTGTAATAAGCCATTTCACATGGAGAGAGCAATTAAAGCAAATGGAAAAGATCTTAGACTTGCTAGCAACCAAAAGCTTACTTTAGGTAAGTGTTCTTCAGCTATAATAGTTCAAATTGGCCTGAAAAACATGAAAAATCTGAATTGGTTTTATTTTTGAAGATTGAGCAAAATAACAAATACAGAAAAAAAACTTTCCAGACAAGCAAATAAATTGTAAAATAGAAAAATGTAGTGTTCGTTTCAAATTTGACTTGAGCTGGAAAGAGTTTGAAAATAAAGCGGTTTCCTCTGATTTAAGCTTTAGGATAAGGTATTTGTACATTTTTAAGCAAAAAAGGTCACAGAATTAAACATCTTCACTTAATTAAAAAGGGTAAGTTATACGTTTTTTGGATCACTTTGGTCTGTGTTTTTTAATTGTCCCATTCAATGAGAGCAACTGTCTATATTATTATCATCATCACTATCGTTATTGTTATTATTATTATTATGTGTATATTTCTCTTAGACTGTGAACTAATGTGAGCAATATCGAAACTACTAGAACTCATCCAGCATGTGAAACATTTTAAGTATAGTACTAAACTCATTAGTTTCTATGGAAACAGTTGCTGGTTTATAAGACATAACAGACTATGTATTTACAGGAATGAACATAAAATAGCATGAACTTGACAGATTCAGAAAGAATACTCTTGTCAGAAAGATGCTGGAGCATCCTTTATATCAGGAAGGATGTATTTCACAGTCATGGTTAGAAGAGTTGGTAGACAAAGAAGGCTGAAAGAATAATGGAAGATATGTAGCAATTCAAGCTTAGAGATTTGTAGTGATCTCTGTAAGGTTAATATTTCACAAAATGGAAGTATCTGTTCAGCTCCTTTTTAAACTATGGAAAGTGAATTCTCATATTAATTCATCAGATGTCACACAGAAAACAGCAGTCCAGTGTCCTATAATTATAATTCTGCCAGTTAGGATAGTATTCGAGAAAGTGAGATTTCTTACTAAATACATTATTTTGCTCATTTACGCCTATCTTTCTCTTTAGAACCATTCCATTTTTTTTATATAAAAAATGGAGAGCAAGTTTCCAGGTCCTTTCCCTGAGGTGAAATCCGAGAAATAGTTTTTAGGAATATCTCTCAGAATGTAGGAGCTGTTGTTTTGAACCATCAAACAGAGATAGGTTTAGTATCAGGAGTTATTATTGAGTAAACAGTTTAAACATTAAGCTATTGAGAAAGTGTATACTACTATTCATTCCACTTCATGTCAAGGAAAATTTCTATACTTGCAGGAAATTCCTTATTTTTTGTTTATTTAAAATTCAATTAATTCAATTCAGCATGATTGGATGTGCATACTGCATTGACTCTCTCAGCAAGTGTAGATGAGATAGGTATCTTTCTGTTTAAAGCAGCCAGAGATTTACAGTCAAGGTATTTCCAAGTCTCCTGAGATGGAAGTGTTTTTCAACTTAAGTTGCAGAAAAACCATGTGCAAAGTACATTTCTGCCCCACCCCCTCCAAATATTTACAGACACAAAACCTCATAGACAGTTTCAATCTTTTTTATCTCCTCATAAGTACTGATTCTAGACGTTATTTTCCCTGTAGATGAAAAAACTATTTATGTACATGAAATTGAATTTGTTCCCATGGTCACTGGTATTTTGACAAAACAATTCATGCAGCACACAGAGTAATCTGTTTATCTAACCTAAAATCTATTCAAAGTTCTTAGAGTAAAATGTTCATAGTATTTTATTATTTTCTGGCTTAGTTATCCTATTGTTGCCATGTAGTTGTGATTCTTAATTATATTCCATAGTAATTTTATTAGCGAAATGCAAATCCTTGGCATAGGGTATTTTGAAATTTTTGCCCTAGCTCCTCTTGTATTATAAATAATTTTCTTAAAACCCTTTTCTTCTTCTGAGTGTTTTTTCTTCTTTAAATCTTGAACTGAACTGATTTATGTATATATTGCTTAAAAAACAATATTTTTTTCTGTTTGTTTGAACCTGTATCCTTCTTGTATCTCAGTTTAGTTATCTTGATATAATATGTATAAATAAATAACAATGCTGGGTCAACCCCCAGAAATATACATTGAGAAAAACAGACTATCAGCTCTTCTTGCCCGCATGTCATTATTTTTCAGCTTGCCCTCTGGATTGCTGTGGTATTCACTGTAGTTTTTACCATTGGCTTTTTGCTAGCAAGTTGTTTTTTTCAGGTCAGATGATGAAATCATTAGGCAGTGATCTCTTATACCACTCAAAAACGGTATAATACTTTCACATTTCATAGGAATATTAGAAGACATTATTGATTAAAAATAAACTTTAAAAAAAGGGAACCTAAAATTATAATAAAAACCATTTTGCAATCTAAATACACAGGCCATCGTTAAAGCCCATAAGCACTTCACTGATTCATATTCATATGAATCTGGATCCAATATTGGTGATTCCATTGCCACATTAACACTAAAAAAGTGCAGGTAAAGGGAATTTCCTCTTTAACCTGCTAGTTTCCTTCTGCTACTCTCCGAATTCGTGCAGCTGGTTAATAAACTAGATCTATAAGTGCATGGTTTCTTAGAATTTACTATTTCATTTTATTTTATTTTTTAGTTTAGTTTAGATAAGTTTTATTAATTTGTTATTGCAGTAATTTTCGAAACAAATTTCCTAGCTCCCAGAAAAAGATAAGTAAAACAAGGGCAGATTGAAGAGCAGTTGTCAGTTATGCCCTATTAAGGAAAATAGGCAAGTTCAGCATAATTCCAGTACATTTATGCTTAGGGAAGAATCCTGGTCTCATTAGCCTTAGAAACCAAGGAGTAATTGTTTGTAATTGCTTCACGGATCAATCCCACCTTCATGTTCTAGCAAGTAGAACATTGAGCAATTAAATGAAGTAGAAGCTTTACTTCATGCTTTAGCTGTGTGATTTTAGCTGTGTGATTTTTTTTTTTTTTTCTACAAGAGCAGGAGACAATACTTCAAACTACATGAAAAAGGAATTTTCTAGAAACAAATATGTAAAATAGAGACGAGATTAAATAAGGGAAAAAAATTTTCAGCAGAGGGAACAAAGCTTAGCCTTAACTTTTTAGATTTTCTTTATGACAAAATGATTCAGACATCTGTCTTCCCCTTTCCATTTTGTTTTTATTTAGATAAGGAAGTGCTACACAGTCATTCAGAATTTTACTGTTGGTTTCCTCCAACTCACTTTCCAACGTGAAGAAAGGGTAGAGAAACATGACATTTTCATAAGAAAGTGGATTTGTTTTTGTAATTTTGCAGAAATCAAAACTGAAGTACCATGAATTCAAAATTCCTCAAATTAATAGGGCTACAACAGCCTCAAGCTCATGAGTCATTAGAAACCCCAATCCTGGTTGTACTCTCCTACAAACATTAATTCTCCCGGGCAAATAATTAGGTTGACTCATCCTCAATATTCACTGTAATTCAATATAAATAGACTATTTGTCTAGTATATCAAATTCTATCAGCCTTCAGGACCTATCATCTTTTAAAGATGGCCATCCTCATTTCTCTAAATCATTGTGATTCATTCCTTCTTCTTTTTTATGCCTTTAGCTCATAACTTACCTTCCACAGTCATTCCCAACTGTTTCATACTTCCTCTCTCTCCCTATACTTTCGACAGCATGTTAGTATTTTGGGGTGCTTCTCTTTAAAGGAAGAAAATTTTCTCTCTTTTTCAGGGAGAAAAACTTCATCTTTCCAGAATGCAAGAGTTTTCATTGTTTGTCTCTGGTTCAGACACAGGTACATTCCTATCTGGCTGCAGAAATAGGACAGAGGCTAAAACAATCTGAACACTTTTTAAAGTTGGATTATTGCTGAATGTAGGAAAAAATCTTAAAAGCTGAAAGTCAGATTTTTATTCAGAAACTGTCATTTATCACATCTCACAGCAGCTGCAAATATCTATAGGTGATCTAATAGCTATATACTTATTTTCTATTCAATGCATCCATGTTTTAAAGGCATCATATAAATACATTTTTAAATCTGTAGAACACAGTAAAATGTATAACAACTACTCACAGCAAGATGTGGGGGGTTTTTATAAAAAGATTATACAAATTATTTTAGGCTTGCAGTCCTAATTCCTTAAATTTCAGTTCCTTGCTGTTTTCTGGGACTTGACATTTTACTTTTGTTATTAAAGTGTCATCCATGTTGAAATTATTTATGGACTTGTTTTTCTGAGATTATTTTGGTGCCTGACTTATCAAACTGTTTGTTGTTTGTTTTCTTGTTTGTCTGAAGTCCGGGAGTAGTAGTCAGGTAAGTAATCCCTATATTTAAACAAAAATTTAGAAACTAAAGGTTTACTTTACATCATCCTGACACAAATATAATTGCTTGGGAATAACAATCATATGTAGTTTCTCTACATGCAAGATGAAAAGAGCATTAAAGCTGAGAAATCAATTCCTGAATGATTTAAATGCCTATATTAAAAAATGCCTATATTATTTCCCAGGTAATTTAATATGGTTTCCCTTTAAAATTGTTTGTTGTTCAGTCTTTATAACAGTGCTTCTATGGTACTCTTCTACTGCACTGTCATCACAATACTTCTAGGTGTTTTCTGAGCACTTTCTTCAGAAGAAAATTGATGTAGAACTTTAATATGAAGAGTATTTGAGATATGAATCCCACATTCACTGTGCCTACACTCTACCTACACTGTACCAACACAATAATTTGCTTTAAACACAAAGGTATTCCATCACCAACTATACTTGTATGTATGTCCTTCTCAGACAATAATCCAGTGTGTCCAAGTACTTGGGCTGTAAGGCAAGTTGCTTTTAGTATTTTGAAAGAAAATTTTAATCCAGTGATGTGATTTGTTTTGGAATGGGACACTTAACAATTGGACATCTTTATACATATTGCATGCATTTACATAAATTTACTGAATGCACACGAAGTCCATAAATTTTTATTTGTAGTCACTGTAGATTTAGTAAACAGTTACTGGATGAGAAAAATAATTTAATATAAAAGCGTTAAGGCTTGTCTCAGTTGCTTCTATATAGGATGAAGTTTGAGATATGTTTTGACACCTTACCTCACAGTCAGCTGAGGCTTCAGGAGCATGATGATTTTCTAAAGCATGTCTATCAGATTGGTAGGTATCTATCAATCAGGAGAGATTTCTCAGATACTCCAGGATAGCTCAAAATACCAACGCCTATTCAGGAAATTTAATCCTTCCCCTAATAGCTGTTAGTCTGATCAGTCTGTAAAGATTTTCTATTACATAGATCCTCAGCCCAACTCCACAGTAGGTCACACAATTTTCAATCCTCATTTCAGAGAAGTGGTAGTGACAGAGACATACAAAATAATTCTGTGTATTCTGTGTATTAATAAGCTACACTTATGTAATAGATTAATTATAGGGAATCTTTGATTCTCAGCACTCTCAAGCCACTAAAGATCTGTATAACCTTTGCAAACTCTATTTCACAGAATGGGGTCTTTAATTTATGGAATTCATGCTAATATTTTAGATAACTATTAAAGCATTCCTCCTAAATTAATTGTTTTATATTGTTGAGGGAATAGAAATAAATAATATTGATTGTGGGGGCCAGGAGGCTTCTGCTTACTTAGTACCAATCTATGGATATGGAATTTCTTAATGAGTCCATTAATGCAATATATATATATATTTTTCTTCACATGCAGAAATCTAGGTGTTACCTTCAAAAGGAATAATTCACAAAAGCACACGAGGATCTCTAAGGAAGTTCATTTTACTTGAGTCTCACTCTCATGCTTCACAAAGCTTAAAGCTATGCTTAATTCTTGTTAATGTTGATATTTTCATAGGAAATTCACAGAATCACAGGATCACAGGATGGATAAAGGTAAAAGGTTTGAATGACCTCAGGACCCATTACCACTGAAAGCTTGAAGTGCAGAAGGATGTTGCTGAATCCATGATTGCTGACTACCTTTTACTTGGTCTTTCTCTCTCCCTCCTCTTTTCTATTTTTTTTCTCTCTCTCTACTTCACACATATTGTTAAATAAAATCTGTCTTACTGATTTTGGCATAAGGTCTTGTTTGCATCTTATTCAGGCAGAGACATCTCTCACTAATTAGATCTTAACGGAGGCCACAGCAGGACATTTGGTCCAACTTCCCTGCTCAAGCAGGGTCGCCCCAGAGCACATGGCACATCATCTTTTCAAGATGGTTCTTGAATATCTCCAGTGAGACTCCACAACATCTCTGGGCAATCCGTTCCACAGCACAGCCACCGACA
Source organism: Oenanthe melanoleuca (assembly GCF_029582105.1). Taxonomy (NCBI): domain Eukaryota; kingdom Metazoa; phylum Chordata; class Aves; order Passeriformes; family Muscicapidae; genus Oenanthe; species Oenanthe melanoleuca. Next base: position 70,455,582 of record NC_079333.1, on the reverse strand, counting down.
CAGTAAAAAAGTTATTTCTTTTAATCAGGTGGAACTTGTTTCTGCCCATTGCTTCTTGACCTATTGCTCAGCACCACCAAGAGGAGCCTGGAATCACCCTCTTGACATCCTCCTTTCAGATATAACTAGTCATTGATGAGGTCCCCTCTCAGATGTCTCTTCTCAAGGTTGAATAGGCCCAGCTTTCTCAGCCTTTAGCATAAAATAGATGCTCCAGTCCTGCAATCTGATGGACTTGCTCCTGGAGTCCTATCTCTCTCTTGTAGTGTGGAGCCTAGAACTGGACAAAGCACTCCAGACGTGGCCTCACCAGGGGTGAGTAGAGAAAGAATCACTTCCCTCAATCTGCTGCAAATGCTCTTCCTAAAGCACCCAGGATACCATAGTCCTTCTTGGCCACAAGGACACTGCTGACTCATGGACTCATTGTCCACCAGGACAATCAAATCTGGTGGAGAGTCCTACACATCAAGAAGGAATTTTGATGTATTGAGGTACAGTAGTTTCTAAAACCTTTCTTTTATAGAATCCCACAGACTCTCCTGTGATCTCTTTGGATTAATTGAGGATGATTGCTGTTACAAGCCTTTCTTGGTATGATTGATCATCACAAAATGTGTTAATTTTGGATCACTGTGCTATCTTCCAGAATGAAATGCATTTCAGGAAGAGCAACAGTTTCTTGTCTGCTGTAAATTTCAATGAGTAATGGAAGGTGTGGAAGCCACAAATCATTTTACAGAGGCACATCTCCGTGTCTTAAGGTAAGGTATTGCTCTAACATGAAGAAAATTCACTGTAAATTGGCTCACTATATGGAATATTAAGTTTTGTGACTAAAAATAAATACAGTTGAACACAGAGACCTAGCTAGGACCAGATGAGCAATGAAGGACCATGAACCCTAGGAACTGGATCTGATGCTCCTAAAACCATCAAAGGACAATGATTAAACCATTATCTTTGGTGTGAAGCACTCCAAAGGGTCGAGGAAATAAAGTCTCTCTTTGAAACACCATGCAAAATTGTTGCTTCGCGTTGGTGACGCAAAGCAAGGGCAACCTGGTCCGGAGGGAGACCGCGGCGAAACTACAAACTGGCCACGACAAATTGCACACTACACCAATATGGTGGATGGCAAAGTGTGTTTATTGATTGACGGGCACCGGCTTAAGTACCCGACAGGTGCTTACGTCACTCTACCATGCCGACTGTTATCGGCTAACACTGTGGAGAGGGAGGGGCCCTAACTCCTCGTACACCGCGTGATCTTCCGAGCGGTTTTCTAGCTAACCACATTTCCCCCCTCTCCATGAACAATTAAACTTTACAACTGTATTAAACTTGTGTTAGTATCAACTTGCAGAACGTGTTAGTAACAAGGCCTGAACTATTTTAAACATTTAGGTGCAACCACAACTTGTTTTTATAACTTGTGAACTAATAAACTGAACGAGTGACTGAACTTGCTTAGGATAACTGTCTTTGTTCTAACAGCAAAACATCAATTTTACTAAGACGGTTTTTAACAAACTGTGCTATCTTATTGAGCAAACAGGGACCGAACAGAAGTGCGAACACAATAACTACAACAGGTCCCATAATGGTGGAAATAAGGGCGGTGATCCAGGGGTGCTGGGTGAGGAAAGAATTGAACCAACTCTGTTGCTGAAGCTCCTGGCTGCGTCGCTGGAGCCTGCTTTTCAGCTCTGCCATGGACTTTCTGATAATCCCGGAGTGGTTTACGTAACTGCAACATTCCTCATTAAGGGCAACGCACAAGCCTCCTTGCTGCATTAGGAGAAGGTCTAAACCCCGCCTATTTTGCAGGACCATTTCGGATAGGGAAAAGAGGGATTCTTCCAACCTTAAAATGTTCTTTTGGATCTCAAGTAAGTCCTCATCTATAGTCTTTTGTAGCTGTAGCAGGTTTTGTTTTTGCAATACCAATGCGGACACTCCGGTAGCTGTACCCGTTGCTCCCAAGCTTAGGAGCACTGCGAGGCTAACTGCAGTTACCAGTTCCCGTCTCTGCCGATAGGGTCTGTCATCGAAGTGAAGAAGCACCTCATCGTCAGGATGATATAGAATCCTGGGAACGACAACAACTTGGATACAAAAGTCGTTAATTTCATCAAAGTGCTTAATGGAGACACACGGGGTGATACCGGTGGCGTGGCAAGCCCACGTGCCTGGAACTGCAGGAATGGCCCATTGGTACTGCTTGTTGAGGGTGATTGATGTGTTACAAAGGTGTCTGTTTTGGTTTATGAGTTGTTGGCTGCCTATACAGATCCCTTGACCAGAGACCATTTCCAGGGTAATTCCCTTACGGAGGGTGTCCCATTTACATTGCTCTGGACTGCTTATTTTTGAGTAGCTAAATTGGGCGACAAGACCCTTTTTATTTGTGCGTGGGACAAGCGGGTTAGTAATTTTGGTGGGTGCAGCCGACGTGCCGCTGCTGTCAGAATCGGAACCGGATTCGAAGGATGGATACCGCTTTTTGCTCTTTTGTTTCCCCCACCACTCATCCCACGGCAACTGCCGGATCCACCCATGTTCACTGTCCGACTCGCAGGAAGTCGACTGACAGCGTTTTTCCGGGCAGTGGCACCTTTTAACTGGACTCCGCCCCCTAACAGCCTCGCGGGTGGGTTCCTCCCTTTCCCTTCTCCGCCTCCCCTCAGGGGAGCCTATCGCCCTATGTGGGCGTGTTTTGGGGCGCGCTCCCTGATTGGACATTGGTGGTTCCTCCCCCTTGCCAACCGCGGTCTCCTCCCCGTGCTCGCAACCGCGCGTGCCCGTGGCGGGAAAGCGCTGTGCGTCCCGCCCCTCTCCCTCTCGGCCGGCGCCATTTTGTGGTGCATAGGGTGGCGGCCGTTCCCAAACTTTATTAGGTTTCGCGCAATCAAAGTTGCCCTGAAACCCACAGGCTCCGTCACTATCTAGCTGTGCTTCGTGTTCGGTGGTTAGATTAGGGGACTGGGGTCCCGGGCGGAGGTTAGTTTCGACCGACGGACACGGGTCTACGACGCAATCCCCGAACACGGTCTGTGTAGCAGCTCCCACACCCAATTTGGGTATAATTTTCAAACAACTACGGGCTGCCTTCCACGTTTCTTGCTCTATAAGAGCCTTTTCGAGCGCCTGGGTGACCCTCCCCCAACTCTTGAGACACTTGCTGGAGCCTGAAGTAATAACATCATTTGCAAGTGCCTTAGTACACTCGTCCCAACAGCCTGGGTGCAGGATGTCGACGGGACGATCAATCATTTTTAACTTCAAAAACTGCATGATTGCGCATTCAAAATCTTTTTGCTTGCACTCGATCCCCCACTGTCTATAAACCTCAAGAATTACCTTGCACAGCGAATCCATGCTGGCGGTACGGGAGCGTCCTCCCCGCCGGAGTCAGACCTGCTGCTCCGACCGTCTCGCCTCCTCCAGCGCGAATCCCGTCGCCCGCCGCTCGAACCCATGTGCCGGGGAGCGGACGGGGTTCGGCACCCGTGTGTTACCCTGGGGTTTCGGCACCAGTTGCTTCGCGTTGGTGACGCAAAGCAAGGGCGACCTGGTCCGGAGGGAGACCGCGGCGAAACTACAAACTGGCCACGACAAATTGCACACTACACCAATATGGTGGATGGCAAAGTGCGTTTATTGATTGACGGGCACCGGCTTAAGTACCCGACAGGTGCTTACGTCACTCTACCATGCCGACTGTGATCGGCCAACACTGTGGAGAGGGAGGGGCCCTAACTCCTCGTACACCGCGTGATCTTCCGAGCGGTTTTCTAGCTAACCACACAAAATAAATGGGATTACTGCCTAAAGGGCTCTATGATTTATTATGAAAGAAATTTTGGTGCTATACTAACCTTAAAATTGAGTGTCTCAGATAAGGACAAAAGGCAAGGAAAAGAGTATATTAAGGTGGAACAGCAAAGAACATCCATGGGAAAATACAAGGAAAACTTAAAAGAAATGGGTTGACTGTAAGTAGGGCCTGATCAAAGAGGTCTAACAAAACACAGCAACATGTCCCCATTGATTGATTTCCGCTGAGAAACAGCCTCAGCCCCATGATGATTTAACGCTCAACCTAGGTATAAGGTTAAGCCAAGAGTTGGGGTTAGGCCTAGAGTTAGGGTTCAGAAAACCACGAAGTCTGGAGCCCCAGGCATTCTGCAGTTTAAAAACACATGCCTAGCATAACACAACTCAGCCACAACTTCGCTCAATCCACATTTTTCTTCTTAGCACCAGCCTCACCTCATAAGGAATTTCCAAATCGACTTAGAGTAAGGGCTCTACCGAAAGTAAAGAACCTGCCCCAAATTAGGGTTTATCCCAGGCTTAGGGTTCAGAAGACCAAAAACCCCAGAGCCTTCAACATATTACAGCTACAAAAAGCTCAAGAAGTACAACAAAAGATTGCCACAATATAGCACCATTGACTGGTTTCTTCTTCAGACAAAGCTTATTCTCATGACAATTTTCTGCTCAACCTAGAGTTAGGGTTCTACCTAGCATTAGCATTACACTGAGAATAAGGTTTCAAAAAACCACAGAGTCCGGAGCTCCAAGCACTCAGCAGTTTCAAAGGGCATGCCACGTGGAACACAACTCTTTGAGATCTACTCTCCATCCATACTTTTCTTCATGACAGCAACCACACCTCTTAAGGGCATGGTAGAAGCGTCTAGCGTTAGGGTTTAGGAGTCAGGAGCTAGGCTTAGTTTTATCATTAGGGTCAGGG